>NC_042960.1:69062837-69212837 GCF_901001165.1 Salmo trutta
AGAGAGAGAGAGACAGAGGGGAGACAGAGACAGAGAGAGAGACAGAGAGAGGGACGGACAGGGAGAGAGAGAGAGAGAGAGGGAGGACAACATAATGATTGAGATGAATAGTTTCACGTTAAGTTAATTTCATATCACATGTAACAAGGCAGTTTTGTTACCTGGAGGAAATGGATGTGATCCTCTGGGTGTGAGAGCTGCTCCAGCTCAGTGCTTCTCTTCCTCAGCTCAGCTATCTCCTTTTTCAGTTGCTCCAGGAGTCCTTCAGCTTGACTCACTTGAGCCTTCTCTTGGGCTCTGATCAGCTCCTTCACCTCAGAGCTCCTTCTCTCAATGGAGCGGATCAGCTCAGTAAAGATCTGATCACTGTCCTCCACTGCTGCCTGTGCAGAGCGCTTTTAAGAGAGAGAGAGAGACAGAGAGACAGAGAGAGAGAGAGACAGAGAGACAGAGAGAGAGACAGAGAGAGAGACAGAGAGAGAGAGAGAGAGAGAGAAGACAGTAGGTACAGTAGCCACTGCACCTCATTGAGTCAGAAACGCTGCCACCCTGCTCTCCATGTCCACCATGCCTTGGTCCCCCCTCCTGGACAGGCAGGTACAGAACACCGCTTGGCCCTGCTCTACTCTCCTCCCTCCTGGTACCCCCTCCAGTAGCCTGCCCCCGTAGCAGAGCTAGACCCAGCCTCTTCCCCCCTGAGTCCTAGTAGGCTGGACAATAGAACAAAGTCAAAAGTGGCCAAAGAACGTTATCTGAGCTGGAACCACTAGCGAGGGCCATAGCAAATGAATTGAAACGAACCTTCACAGAGCCTCTTCTGACTGGAATGATCCTTAGAATTACCATTTCCCCTAAATGGCACCAAAAAAAATGTCTACCTTCTTATTTGACCACTACAACATGTTCTTAGGACCAAACTGAAAATAACACAACTGGTTGTTAGAATCAGTACAACATCCGCACCTCGATTTTGGTCCGCCAAGTGTGGTTTTATGTCTGCATTTACCAGGACGTAGGAAAAAACGGGCAACTTCTGACTATTGCTGGTCTAGCGATCGATTGAAGCGCAGAGGAACGCTGACCCAACCTTATTTCATTAGACAGAGGGGATTTCTCCTGATTTAAATGGTGTCCGACATGAAACACTCAATAAATTTACATCATTGTGAGATATTTAAGTGAAAAAACAGAACAACCATAACTAAGCTACTCAAACTTACATCATTAGAAATAATAGGTTATCCTGATTAAATGGTTGTTAGAACTTCAAACCATTAAAATAAATAACATCTATTACAGATAATGGAGAAATAGACAGTCCCTATTTCCCCAAAACAATGGTAGTCTGAAAGTTAGGGCTCTTAACCCTAGTGGCTCTGGATAAGAGTGTCTGCTAAATGACTCACATGTAACGTGAACTAGACCTCTGTGAAAGGGCAAGAGGTAGCCTAGTGGTTAGAGCGTTTGGCCAGGCAGCAGATAGTCTAGTGGTTAGAGCGTTGGGCCGGGCAGCAGGTATAGTCTAGTGGTAACGAGTGTTTGGCCAGTTACCGAAAGGTTGCTGGATTGAATCCCCGAGCTGACAAGGTAAAAATATGTCGTTCTGCCCCTGAGCAGGCAGTAACCTACTGTTCCCCTGGTAGGCCATCATTGTAAATAAGAATTTGTTCTTAACTGACTTGCCTAGTTAAATAAAGGTTACATTTAAAATATAAAAAGCGTGGCAGTACAACTTATTAACTTTTCATTATTCCCGACTTTTCATTATTCCTCTGAAGGCAGGCAGGCAGCACACTCCTGAAAACTGCTCAGCAAAGCAAAGGCTCTTTTGAGAGCTACCAGATTTTACTAAAAAAGCTCACTTATACTTCACTTACTACTTTAGTAAGGATATCCACTGTATTCAGTACTGCTGATAATCTTAAATAATTCCAATAGATGGGAGCATAAGACAGTACAGATTAGTTTAGGTCAAGTACAAGTATCCAACTCAACAAAGCCCCTCCAAAAGCTTGTTCCGTCTGCGAGCAGCGAGCACTCTGCCTTCTCCCATAAGAGAGGGGCATGTTGAGGTACATTTACTAACCGTGAGGGCTGCATGATGTCATTTATTGTCAGGCTGGAAGATGCATCGTTTTCTATTCCGAGGCTGTTTACTCCCAATATGACATATTAACATGATGTTTATAATGCATGTTTACTAGGGTTTAGGTCAGCACATCTGACAAGTGGTTTATTTGACCAGGGTTCAATACCTGTTATAGTTAATATTGTTTTGATCACCCAAAAGCAACACAGGACTAACAGGACTAACAAGAGATATATAGCTAACTGTAAAGTAATGAGTGACCATTTTAGAAAATCACTGGGACATATAGTCTTGGTTGCATGCTATTTTATGTCAATCATATTGCTGGTTGTAGCCTATAACTGATGCTTCGTGGTCTTATGCTGCCATCTATTAGAAATATTTACCAATTAAAAGTTATTAATTCACTTAAAGACATTGGTGAGGCAGCTGAGAAATAAAGTGTATTTAATTAGAGAGATCAGTCTCAAACCTGCCCCACCTGTCCCACGCCACTTGCTGGACTTTCACATAGAGGTTACTATGTCACCCAGTTCAAACCACATTTAACATATCAAACAAATGAGTCTTGTTTATCAAGTGTTCTGCCTTGCAATAATAAATAACTAATAAAAAGCAAATGCTTACATAGGTTTAATTTAAAAAATAACAAATGTTATTTAGTAGTAAAATGGTATTTACTAACATAATATTATTACTAAAATAGTTGTAGGCTACCCTACCCTAGAATTAGGGTTCAGGCTAAAATAGGTTATTCGTAGGGTTAGAGTTTCTGTACAGCACTTTGTGACATCTGCTGATGTAAAAAGGGCTTCATAAATACATTTGATTGATTGTTAGGTTCAGGGTATTTAAAGAGAAAAACTGTATGGGTTTATAGCCCTCTTGCTCCTCCCTGTGGTTTTTGTGGGTACTACATACCTCATTCACCACAGACTCATAATCTGAGGTAGCAACTGAGTCAGAGCTACAAATCAATGATCTCCACCTATCCATTTGGTTTACAACTCAGTGAACCTGCGCAGCATTCTCTCTATTTGATGCCTACGAACCAACAGATTTCAACGATTATCATATTACCCAGCAGCCATTTAGAAACAACAAATCAAAAAAATTGTTATTTCTTAATTTAAAAAAATGATAGAAGCTGGCAGGGTGAAACATGACCTAAAATAAGACCTGTTTTTCCAATACAACTAATAGGAGCTGGCAGGGTGAAACATGACCTAAAATAAGACCTGTTGGTAATATTATATAACTGGGCTCCTTGACGGATGCAATGAACTGATTTTATCAGTAAATGTGGTTAAAAATGTAGTGTCCAGCCTAGTCCTAGCCCCCGCTGCCGGCTGGTCGCGCTTGTCTGCCCTAAACAAACCCTGTGTACCACCCCTCCCCTGTTTAGCCTTGAATTTAGTTAACCTCTTACATCTAGATGTTCCGCTAGCGGAACACCTTGCCAATATCCAATGATGGGCGTGGCGCGAATTACAAACTCCTCAAAAATCCCAAAACTTCAATTTTTCAAACATATGACTATTTTACACCATTTTAAAGACAAGACTCTCCTTTATCTTGCGTTCAAGACACTATCCGAAGGGTGACGCGCCGGCACATATCGTGACAAAAAAAATTCAAAATATTCCATTACATTACTTCGAAGCATGTCAAACGCTGTTAAAAATCAATTTTTATGCCATTTTTCTCGTAAAATAGCGATAATATTCCGACCGGGAGACACTGAAAATGTAAAATGGACTCTCACATGCACACGCCTTCTTTGTCATCTCTATCGAAAACAGAGGATCTCCGCTGTAACGTGACACTTTCTAAGGCTTCCATAGGCTCTCAGAAGGCACCAAAGCGTTGAATGAGATCTCTGCTGTCCCTGGCTGAAAAACAGCAGGGGATTTGGATAGTGGTCGATCTGAGAACAACGGCCGTGGTGCTTTTAAAGAGCGTTTGACAAGATTAGAAGTACGGAAATGGAATATTTAGAATTTTTTTGTCACGAAACGCGCCGGCGCATCACCCTTCGGATAGTGTCTTGAACGCAAGAACAAAACGCAGCTATTTGGATATAACTATGGATTATTTGGGCTCAAACCAGCATTGGGTATTGAAGTAGAAGTCCTGGGAGTGCATTCTGACGAAGAACAGCAAAGGTAATCCAATTTTTCTTATAGTAAATCTGAGTCTGCTGAGTGCCAAACTTGGTGGGTGTCAAATTAGCTAGCCTGTGATGGCCGGGCTATCTACTCAGAATATTGCAAAATGTCCTTCCCCTGAAAAGCTATTTTAAAATCGGACATAGCGATTGCATAAAGGAGTTCTGTATCTATAATTCTTAAAATAATTGTTATGTTTTTTGTGAACGTTTATCGTGAGTAATTTAGTAAATTCACCGGAAGTGTTCGGTGGGGATGCTAGTTCTGAACGTCACATGCTAATGTAAAAGCTGGTTTTTGATATAAATATGAACTTGATTGAACAAAACATGCATGTATTGTATAACATAATGTCCTAGGTGTGTCATCTGATGAAGATCATCAAAGGTTAGTGCTGCATTTAGCTGTCTTCTGAGTTTTGTGACATTATATGCTAGCTTGAAAAATGGGTGTCTGATTATTCTGGCTGGGTACTCTGCTGACAAATCTAATGTTGTGCTTTCGTTTGTAAAGCCTTTTTGAAATCAGACAGTGTGGTTAGATTAACGAGAGTCTTGTCTTTAAAATGGTGAAAAATAGTCATATGTTTGAGAAATTGAAGTAATAGCATTTCTAAGGTATTTGAATATTGCGCCACTGGATTCCACTGGCTGTTGAGTAGGCGTCCCACCTAGCCCATAGAGGTTAATCTGGTTACTACTCCTGCCCAGTAACTAGAATATGCATATAGTAGATTTGGATAGAAAACACCCTAAAGTTTCTAAAACTGTTTGAATGGTGTCTGTGAGTATAACAGAACTCATATGGCAGGCAAAAACCTGAGAAGATTCTGTACAATATATGCAAAGCCAATATATGCATCTTCTAGTTTCTGGGCAGTAGTAATAACCAGATTAACCTGTCTGGGCTAGGGGGCAGTATTGAGAATTTTGGAAAAATATGTTCCCATTTTTAACTGCCTCCTACACCAACTCAGGAAGCTAGAATATGCTATTTATTGTTCAGGTTTGGATAGAAAACACTCTGAATTTCTAAAACTGTTTGAATGGTGTCTGTGAGTATAACAGAACTCCTATGGCAGGCAAAAACCTGACAAGGTTTCAAGCAGGAAGTACCCTGTCTGACAAGGAGTCGTGCGTCTTGCATCTTTTTATTGAAAAGTAAGGATCTTAGCTGTAACGTGACAATTCCAGGGCTCCAATAGGCTCTCAGAGCCCGCGAAATAACTGAAGGTTTAGGAGGGAGCCTCAGGTTGAAACATATTATCGCCTTTTGTAAGTGGATGCTCCGAGGACCTTTGAATGATGCGCGTGCATGAGTCGCTTCTGAGGAGAAATTTTATTCGGCTGTTTAGGCTCAATGCATACTCCCGGTCGGGAATATTATCAACTTCTCTACGACATAAATGGCATAATAAAAATTGGTTTTAAACAGCGGTTGACATGCTTCGAAGTACGGTAATGGAATATTTAGACATTTTTGACACGCCAATGCGCCATGCGCGAAACCGGGAAGAAGCATTCTAGAACTCACGAACAAAACGTCGCTGTTTGGATATAACGATGGATTATTTGGGACCAAACCAACATTGTTATTGAAGTAGAAGTCCTGGCAGTGTATTCTGATGAAGAACAAGGCAAGGTAAGAACATTTTTCTTATAGGAAATGTGATTTTTGGTGGATGCTGACCTGGGTGGGTATCTAAATAGCTAGCCCTGTAATGCCGGGCTATGTACTTAGATTATTGCAAATGTGCTTCATCCGAAAAGCTATTTTAAAAGGACATATCGATGTGCATAGAGGAGTAATGTTATCTATAATCTTAAAATAATTGTTATGCTTTTTGTGAACGTTATCGTGAGTAATTTTAGCAAACTGTTAGTAAATTCAACGGAAGTTTGCCGGGGGTTATGCGTTTTTCTGAAGTCACATGCTAATGCAAAAAGCTGTTTTTTGATATAAATATGAACTTGATGAACAGACATGCATGTATTGTATAACACAATGTCCTAGGTGTCGTCATTGATGAAGATCATCCAAAGGTTAGTGCTGCATTTAGCTGTGGTTTGGGTTATGTGACATGATATGCTAGCTTGAAAAATGGCTGTCTGATTTTTTCTGGCTGGGCACTCTGCTGACATAATCTAATGTTTTGCTTTTCGTTGTAAAGCCTTTTTGAAATCGGACAGTGGGGTTAGATTAACGAGATCTTGTCTTTAAATAGCTGTAAATAGTCATATGTTTGAGAACTGATAGTAATAGTATTTCTAACGATTCAAAATCGCGCCACTGGAATATCAGTAGCTGTTACGTAGGTGGGACGAACTCGTCCCACATACCCCAGACAGGTTAAATCGGGTACGTTTTTTATCCGGCCGTGTAAATACTGCCCCTACCCCCAACAGGTTAACTCTCCCTCATTAATTTCCATTTCACCTCCAGAACTCAGTCTGGCGCACGGGTCTCTCGTTTGCTCTTGAATTATAACATTTGAAATGTCTCTATTCTTTTGAAAATAAATGTTGTGTAATGTTTACTGTTCATTCATGATTGTTAATTATCTACTTCACTTGCTTTGGCATAGTAAAGATATGTTTCCCATGCCAATAAAGACCTTTGAATTGAATTGTGAGAGAGCTTCCATGTTAATGTACAGGGGACATGAGTCAGTCCTGGTTACTCATGGTTATGTGATGAAGTAGCCCCGCCTGCGACTTCTAAATCAGTGTCGGCCAAATAGGGAATGTTCTCTTGGTGTAATGGTCAAGATGTTGGTTTATCCACGGTAGACTGAGTTCATATCCCATCAGTTACATTAAACAGTCAATTCTCTGAAAGGGGTCCAGACAGCCTGTTCCCAACAGTGGGGTCAGTGGGATTGGAGAAGGGCCCCTCTACCTCTCTCTGATTGGAGGAGAGATGTGAAATGGTGTGTCTCCTCTGGTCAACAATACTCACCTTGAGAGACTCCACAGCCTGTTGGAGCTCCTTCAGCTCCTTCTCTCTCTCCTGGAATCTCTGCTGGACCTTCTGCTGACTCATTCCCAGCTGCGTCTGTGGAGAATCACTCATCAATGAGCTATCAAGCTGTATTAGTCCAGTAGATCAATAGTATAGTCATGTGACATAGGGCCCACAGAGAGGAAGGTCTACAATCCTGAGGAAGTCCCTTTACAATATTATATTATGTTGCTATGTGAATGATTATAGTTTTTATGGTAGGCCTACATGTATCAAGGGGTTGAGACTGAACTTTGGACTCATTAAAGGCCATTCAGAATGATAATAATGTTGACTTTAGAAAATGGTGATACATTGGAGAATCTGGGTTAACATATCTATATAATCAAGGTTTGTGTTCATATTTGTGGATCCATTTCATTTGAATGATCTCATATTCAAACAGCCTTAGTTCCTACTGTATCTTTAATTATTTGTTTATCAGACAGTCACCAACAAGTTGTTCTGGTCTTACAAGAGGGAGACAAATTGTTTTGTTCCAAGGTTAGAGCCCTTAACGTGGAACAAATTACATAATGAATCTTAAACTGTGAGTTGTTAAAATATATGAAGGGTAACAGTTTCTATGAAGTACGTATGTATCATTATATAATGACCTTTATAATGCCTTATAATACACCTATGTGTTGTAATTAATCAATATGTCCTGAAGGAGGTGTGATATATGGTTATTATACAGTACCACGGCTAAGGGCTGTTCTTAGACAAGACACAACACGGATTGAGAATTATCTAACACTTTCAACAATACAATCACATTTTATTTTATTGGTCGCGTACACATTTTTATCAAATGTTATTGTGGGTGTAGTGAAATGCTTGTGTTCCTAGCTCCAACAGTGCAGTAATATCTAAAAATGCTTGTGTTCCTAGCTCACAGAGGGCAAATCTAAAAAGTATATGAAAATATTAGGACAAACAATGATATATATATATATATATATATATATATATATTATATACTGTGATGTGATGCATAGACAATTTGGAGTGCATCTGTAGTATATCTGAAGAATAGCATATGTACAGCAGTAGTTATATAGGATGAACCATGACTGGAATACAGTATATACATATGAAGTGTACAGTAGTAGTTATATAGGATGAACCATGACTGGAATACAGTATATACATATGAAGTAGACAGCAGTAGTTATATAGGATGAACCATGACTAGAATACAGTATATACATATGAAGTGGACAGCAGTAGTTATACATTTACATTTAAGTCATTTAGCAGACGCTCTTATCCAGAGTGACTTACAAATTGGTGCATTCACCTTATGATATCCAGTGGAACAACCACTTTACAATAGTGCGTCTAAATCTTTTAGGGGGAGGGGGGGTTAGAAGGATTACTTTATCCTATCCCAGGTATTCCTTAAAGAGGTGGGGGGGGGCAGTAGGCCAGAGGTGGATGAACGCAGTGCCCTTGTTTGGGTGTAGGGCCTGATCAGAGCCTGAAGGTACGGAGGTGCCGTTCCCCTCACAGCTCCGTAGGCAAGCACCATGGTCTTGTAGCAGATGCTAGCTTCAACTGGAAGCCAGTGGAGTGTGCGGAGGAGCAGGGTGACGTGAGAGAACTTGGAAAGGTTGAACACCAGACGGGCTGCGGCGTTCTGGATGAGTTGTAGGGGTTTAATGGCACAGGCAGGGAGCCCCGCCAACAACGATTTGCAGTAATCCAGACGGGAGACGACAGGGTGTTGTCCAGGGTCACGCCAAGGCTCTTAGCACTCTGGGAGGAGGACACAATGGAGTTTGTTCCATTGTACCAGCCAAGTTCAATCAATCCCAGATAAAGATTAAATGACTTCAGATAGTGAAGTGGTAAAAGAAGGTTCAGGACGACAGATTAATTCCCTTCAATGATATGAATTGCTGACGTGTTTCCCAGCAGATTAATTCCCTTTAATGATATGAATTGCTGATGTGTTTCCCAGCAGATTAATTCCCTTTAATGATATGAATTGCTGACGTGTTTCCCAGCAGATTAATTCCCTTTAATGATATGAATTGCTGACGTGTTTCCCAGCAGATTAATTCCCTTCAATGATATGAATTGCTGACGCGTTTCCCAGCAGCTTCTTGGTCAAAGCACTATTATAACACAGTGTTATTAGAAATCCATATTGACATGGAAAGGAACCATGATTAATGTCTATGTAACAGTCTGACACTGTGATAGATCACTCTGTTACATTGACATGGAAAGGAACCATGATTAATGTCTATGTAACAGTCTGACACTGTGATAAATCACTCTGTTACATTGACATGGAAAGGAACCATGATTAATGTCTATGTAACAGTCTGACACTGTGATAGATCACTCTGTTACATTGACATGGAAAGGAACCATGATTAATGTCTATGTAACAGTCTGACACTGTGATAGATCACTCTGTTACATTGAATAACATTGTTTCTTCAACGATCAACAGAAAAGTGGAGCACGTTGAAGTGTAGAACAACAGCTGAAATAAGACAGAAACATTGACAACGTTTGTTGTTTGTTTTCTAGACAGAAAGAAGATGTTTGATCACCTTTTGGTCCCAAAATGAAACGTTTAAGTGAAACAATAACAACTTTTACAACTTTATTAACAACATAGATTCTAATATATTCATATTTTAAATCCTCAGAATTCATACAGTATAGAACACCATCTAGAAGACATAGACATATCATTACATACAGTATAGAACACCATCTAGAAGACAGAGACATATCATTACATACAGTATAGAACACCATCTAGAAGACAGAGACATATCATTACATACAGTATAGAACACCATCTAGAAGACAGAGACATATCATTACATACAGTATAGAACACCATCTAGAAGACAGAGACATATCATTACATACAGTATAGAACACAATCTAGAAGACATATCATTACACACAGTATAGAACACCATCTAGAAGACAGAGACATATCATTACATACAGTATAGAACACCATCTAGAAGACAGAGACTTATCATTACATACAGTATAGAACACCATCTAGAAGACATATCATTACATACAGTATAGAACACCATCTAGAAGACAGAAGACATATCATTACATACAGTATAGAACACCATCTAGAAGACAGAGACTTATCATTACATACAGTATAGAACACCATCTAGAAGACAGAGACATATCATTACATACAGTATAGAACACCATCTAGAAGACAGAGACATATCATTACATACAGTATAGAACACCATTTAGAAGACAGAGACATATCATTACATACAGTATAGAACACCATCTAGAAGACAGAGATATATCATTACATACAGTATAGAACACCATCTAGAGGACAGAGACATATCATTACATACAGTATAGAACACCATATAGAAGACATATCATTACATACAGTATAGAACACCATCTAGAAGACATATCATTACATACAGTATAGAACACCATATAGAAGACATATCATTACATACAGTATAGAACACCATCTAGAAGACAGAGACATATCATTACATACAATATAGAACACCATCTAGAAGACAGAGACATATCATTACATACAGTATAGAACACCATCTAGAAGACAGAGACATATCATTACATACAGTATAGAACACCATCTAGAAGACATATCATTACATACAGTATAGAACACCATCTAGAAGACAGAGACATATCATTACATACAGTATAGAACACCATCTAGAAGACGGAGACATATCATTACATACAGTATAGAACACCATCTAGAAGACAGAGACATATCATTACATACAGTATATCATAGATGACATGTATAAATCCTTACTTTATATTTCCTGTACCACTTTCCATTCCAGTAGCCTTATTACTGGTTAGGGTTACTGCTGCTAGTACAGTGGAAGAATGAGGCATCACAGTACTTGTTACACCACTGTACTAACAGGAACAATTACACACCAATAAACACACTGTAATGTAAAGTGTTCCATCATTCTCAATGATCAGTCAATACATCCAGTATTCATTTCACCTACAGTACATTGTCCCTACACACATTTAAACTGGTCTTGGTCTCCTTACAGGTAAGACACATTTAAACTGGTCTTGGTCTCATTACAGGTGAGACACATTTAAACTGGTCTTGGTCTCATTACAGGTGAGACACATTTAAACTGGTCTTGGTCTCCTTACAGGTGAGATACATTTAAACTGGTCTTGGTCTCCTTACAGGTGAGCCACATGGGTCTTAGAGGTCTCTAGTGGTTGAGTCTTGGTCTGGGTCTCACTGGTTCTGTTCCAGTCTGTCCTGTCTCCATCTCTGGTATATTCAGTACCAACACACCAACATCATCCACTCCTGACCTGGGTTCAAATACTATTTGAAATCTTTCAAATACATTGAGCGTTTGCTTTTGCCTGCCTGCAGTGTCAGGTGGTCAGGTTTTTTGAACTTTTAGCATTGTTCTATTTACATTTACATTTACGTCATTTAGCAGACCCTCTTATCCAGAGCGACTTACAAATTGGTGCATTCACCTTATGATATCCAGTGGAACAACCACTTTACAATAGTACATCTAAATCTTTTAGGGGGGGGGGGGGTTAGAAGGATTACTTAATCCCATCCCAGGTATTCCTTAAAGAGGTGGGGTTTCAGGTGTCTACGGAAGGAGGTGATTGACTCCGCTGTCCTGGCGTCGTGAGGGAGCTTGTTCCACATTGGGGTGCCAGAGCAGCGAACAGTTTTGACTGGGCTGAGCGGGAACTGTGCTTCCGCAGAGGTAGGGAGGCGAGCAGGCCAGAGGTGGATGAACGCAGTGCCCTTCTTTGGGTGTAGGGACTGATCAGAGCCTGAAGGTACGGAGGTGCCGTTCCCCTCACAGCTCCGTAGGCAAGCACCATGGTCTTGTAGCAGATGCTAGCTTCAACTGGAAGCCAGTGGAGTGTGCGGAGGAGCAGGGTGACGTGAGAGAACTTGGAAAGGTTGAACACCAGACGAGCTGCGGCGTTCTGGATGAGTTGTAGGGGTTTAATGGCACAGGCAGGGAGTCCCGCCAACAGCGAGTTGCAGTAATCCAGACGGGAGACGACAGGGTGTTGTCCAGGGTCACGCCAAGGCTCTTAGCACTCTGGGAAGAGGACACAATGGAGTTTGTTCCATTGTACCAGCCAAGTTCAATCAAGCCCAGATAAAGTTTAAATGACTTCAGATAGTGAAGTGGTAAAAGAAGGTTTAGGATGACAGATTAATTCCCTTCAATGATATGAATTGCTGACGTGTTTCTCAGCAGATTAATTCCCTTCAATGATATGAATTGTGGACTTGATTCCCAGCAGATGAATTCCCTTCAATGATATGAATTGCTGACGCATTACCCAGCAGCTTCTTGGTCAAAGCACTATTATAACACAGTGTTATTACAAATCCATATTGACATGGAAAGGAACCATGATTCATGTCTATGTAACAGTCTGACACTGTGATAGATCACTCTGTTACATTGAATAACATTGTTTCTTCAACGATCAACAGAAAAGTGGAGCACGTTGAAGTGTAGAACAACAGCTGAAATAAGACAGAAACATTGAGAACATTTGTTGTTTGTTTTCTAGACAGAAAGAAGATGTTTGATCACCTTTTGGTCCCAAAATGAAACGTTTAAGTGAAACAATAACAACTTTTACAACTTTATTAACAACATAGATTCTAATAGATTCATATTTTAAATCCTCAGAATTCATACAGTATAGAACACCATCTAGAAGACATATCATTACATACAGTATAGAACACCATCTAGAAGACAGAGACATATCATTACATACAGTATAGAACACCATCTAGAAGACAGAGACATATCATTACATACAGTATAGAACACCATCTAGAAGACAGAGACATATCATTACATACAGTATAGAACACATTCTAGAAGACAGAGACATATCATTACATACAGTACAGAACACCATCTAGAAGACAGAGACATATCATTACACACAGTATAGAACACCATCTAGAAGACAGAGACATATCATTACATACAGTATAGAACACCATCTAGAAGACAGAGACATATCATTACATACAGTATAGAACACCATCTAGAAGACATATCATTACACACAGTATAGAACACCATCTAGAAGACAGAGACATATCATTACATACAGTATAGAACACCATCTAGAAGACAGAGACATATCATTACATACAGTATAGAACACCATCTAGAAGACAGAGACATATCATTACATTCAGTATAGAACACCATCTAGAAGAGAGAGACATATCATTACATACAGTATAGAACACCATCTAGAAGACATATCATTACATGCAGTATAGAACACCATCTAGAAGACAGAGACATATCATTACATACAGTATAGAACACCATCTAGAAGACAGAGACATATCATTACATACAGTATATCATAGATGACATGTATAAATCCTTACTTTATATTTCCTGTACCACTTTCCATTCCAGTAGCCGTATTACTGGTTAGGGTTACTGCTGCTAGTACAGTGGAAGAATGAGGCATCACAGTACTTGTTACACCACTGTACTAACAGGAACAATTACACACCAATAAACACACTGTAATGTAAAGTGTTCCATCATTCTCAATGATCAGTCAATACATCCAGTATTCATTTCACCTACAGTACATTGTATCCATTTCAAGTCCCCCCCCTCCCCCCATTGTAGCTAATTATCTATAACACATTGTACCGTTTTACAACCACGTATGAGTTATTATGGAGGCTTATAGTTAGTATCACAGCATATCACTTTAAGACATTACAACATTCATTAAAAGCATTATAGATATGTACTTCATAGAAACTGTTACCCTTTATATATTCTAACCACTCTATTTAATGTATTCCCTATTAAGGGTCCTAACCTAGGAACTAAAATATTTGTCTCCTTCTCAACTTTGCCTGCAGTTTTCTCTCTCTCCCTCCCTTCCTCTAACCCCTCCCTCTCTCACTCCCTCCCTCCTTCCCTCCCTCTAACCCCAGCCCTCTGGCAGAACCAGGAAGTCCCTCCCCTTCACAAACTCTCTTCTGTGGAAACTAAACTGATCTGAGTCTCTGTCTCGTCTGTCTGTGTGAGAGTGAACAACCATCCCAATGGCTCAGAAGGGAGTTCTGCTGGACCAGGACCAGTTCTGTTGTTCTGTCTGTCTGGATCTACTGAAGGAGCCAGTCACTACTGCCTGTGGGCACAGTTATTGTAGGAGCTGTATTGAGGGCTGCTGGGATCAGGGTGTTCTGAAAGGGGTCTATAGCTGTCCTCAGTGCAGAGAGACCTTCACTTCAAGGCCTAATCTGAGGAAAAATAACATGTTGGCTGAGCTGGTGGAGGAACTGAAGAAGACAGGACTCCAGGCTGCTCCCCCTCTTGCTCTGTGCTATGCTGGACCTGGAGATGTGGTGTGTGATTACTGCACTGGGACCAGAAAGCAGAAAGCCCTCATGTCCTGTCTGGCATGTCTGGCTTCTTACTGTGAGACTCACCTCCAATCTCACTATGAATCTCCTGCTTTGAAGAAGCACAAGCTGGTCAAAGCCACCGCACAACTACAGGAGAAGATCTGCTCTCATCATGACAAACTGCTGGAGGTTTACTGTCGTACCGATCAGCAGTGTATCTGTCTGATGTGTACAATGGATGAACATAAAGGCCACTATACAGTGTCAGCTGCAGCAGAGAGGACTGAGAAACAGGTAAGACCAGAACAACTTATTGGTGACTGTCTGATAAACAAAGAATTAAAGATACAGTAGGAACTAAGGCTGTTTGAATATGAGATTATTCAAATGAAATGGATCCTCAGCAGAACAAATATGAACACAAACCTTGAGTATATAGATATGTTAACCCAGATTCTCCAAATGTATCACCATTTACTAAAGCCAAACACTATTATCATTCTGAATGGCCTTTTATGAATCCAAAGATCAGTCTCAACCCCTTAAAACATGTAGGTTGACTATAAAACTATATTCATTCACATAGCAATGTATTAATATAATTTCTGAAATGGACTTCCTCAATATTTGTATCCCTATCTTCTATTGGTCATTTGTCACATTACTATACTATTGATCTACTGGACTAATAAAGCTTGATAGCTCATTGAAGAGTGATTCTCCACAGACGCAGCTGGGGATGAGTCAGCAGAAGGTCCAACAGAGATTCCAGGAGAGAGAGAAGAAGCTGAAGGAGTTCCAAAAAGCTGTGGAGTCTTCAAGGTGAGTATTGTTGACCAGAGGAGACACACCATTTCACATCTCTCCTCCAGTCAGAGAGAGAGAGAGAGAAATAGAGGGGCCCCTCTCCAATCCCACTGACCCCACTCTTAAGAACAGGCTGTCTGGACCACTTTCAGAGAATTGACTGCTTAATGTAACTGACGGGATATGAACCCATGTCTACCGTGGGATAAACCAACATCTTGACCATTACACCAAGAGAACATTCCCTATTGGGCCGATACTGATTTAGAAGTCGCAGGCGGGGCTACCTCATCACATAACCATGAGTAACCATGACTGACTCAGGTCCCCTATGCATTAACATGGAGCTCTCTCTCTCTCTCTCTCTCAATTCAATTCAAAGATCTTTATTGGCATGGGAAACATATCTTTACTATGCCAAAGCAAGTGAAGTAGATAATAAACAATCATGAATGAACAGTAAACATTACACAACATTTATTTTCAAAAGAAAAGAGACATTTCAAATGTTATAATTCAAGAGCAAACAGAGAGACCCGTGCGCCAGACTGAGTTCTGGAGGTGAAATGGAAATGAATGAGGGATAGTTAAGTGAGGTAGGTGTGGAGAAGAGCTCAGAACCAGAGAAGTATTTGGTCATGTGAGATTTGACTTCAGAAGAGTTACAGGGTGTGTTGAGTGGTGGTGTCCCGTCCTCCCAGGTCGTTGGCATGGTGCAGGAGCAGATAGGGTCAAAGTAGTGGAATGTGGTAGTGGGTTTTTAATGAGTGTAGGATTAGATGGGTGTTTTTTTTTTTAAAGATGAAATGTTCCTTTTCCCATTTTGTATCACAAAGTAAAATAGATTTATATTATAGTCCATTTGTGGGCGATAATTCAACATATTGGAAGCCAACCGCCGTTAAACTCCAAAGAAGAAGAAACGTTATATTATGTCTATGTACAGTGTTGTAACGATGTCTCTCTCTCTCATTCCATCACTTTCGTGGTAGTTGGTTGTGTGGGTCTCTGGTTATGAATGGGGTACTGACAGACAATCGTTGATGGATATTTATAGAGCTCTGATCAGGACGACAATTGATTACGGGTGTATAGTTTATGGAACAGCGGCAAAGACTTCAGCTGGACAGAATCCAGTATATAGCTTTAAGGATATGTATTGGTGCATTTAAATCAACATCTGTATGTGTCTTACTAGTGGAGGCAGGTGAGATGCCTTTGGGTATACGGCGTAATAAATTGTCATTATCTTATTGGGTTGCAAGGCTGTGAGGTTGAGCATCCCACTGCTACTGTTCTACATGACTGTTGGGAATATACTAGTAGACAAGGCAGTGGTTTTGGTTGGACAGTTGTAGGTATCAAAGTTACTATGGAGAAATGAGAGAATGGGTGTAGTAGTGAGATTCTGCTGGGTCCCAGCACATTCAGGTATGGAAGGGAATGAAATTGTAGTCCAGTTATCTAAAAGAGCTTTACTACAAGATATAATATATTTTAATGTTCCACTGGGTAGAGGTGAGGACAAATGTAAGATCAGAGCCATTTTGATAGATGTGTGGCAGAAGAGATGGGACTCTGTGCACAAGGGACGGCATTTATATGTCCTCTAAAGGTTGGTGGACCAAGGTTCAAAGGTCAGATTAGGAAGGAAGACTTGGTGTTTACTCGATTGTGCTTAGGACATTGTACATTGAACTGGTCCTTACATCTGGTTGGCAGCATGTGAATGGTTTGTGTCTTGAGGGTATTGTCAATGAAACGGTGGAGCATGTGTTGTTATGTTGTTGTAAGGATGTTGAAGAGAGGGAAAGATTGAAGTGTAGGGTCATTGAGGTTGGATGGGGTTGGGGGGGTGGAAGGGATTTGGGAGATGGGGAGGGTCTATTAGAAGTTAGTAGGCCTCTTTTTTATTTTCTCAGAAGTACTGAGTTAGGTAGGAGGATTTAGAAATGCTGTAAACCGTGATTGAACACTCTCCAGCACAGTAGGTGGCGCCATACACCTTTAACGTTGGTTTGCGGACCGCCATTATATCATAGAAGAAGAAGGTGTTTTGTGAGGGTTTTGTGGTTCCTGAGGAGGGCTACTATTCTTTTTGCGTATTTTCCAAATGTATTTTGTAGTTGTTAAGGGTTTATTTGTTAGTTTCCACTGTTTATCAGTTAGAATTTAGGGGGGAGTAGGGTAGTTTGTTTGGGAGATGTGATGTCCTCAACCGAGTGGAGAAGAAACGCTGTCTCTTCAGGTGCGTTCTGGAGAATGGTGTGGAGGAATTATTGATCGTGGTCGGTGAACAGGTGGGAGAGGAACATATACACTCTGTGTCCAGAATGAACAAGGCGGTGGTTGTGGTAATGTAAAGGTTAGTCTTGTTGCCCGGCTAGTTACCAGTATGATTTTTGTGAGGGGTGTGTTGGTGCCGATTTCGACAAGAGTAGTGGTGTCTAATCTGCCTCCGTTTATTACGGACGAACAGATCCGTAAATAGTTGGTTCGTTTTGGTCAATTTACAAGTGGTTTTCTGAACTAAATTCAAGGTTAAACAGGGGAGGGGTGGTACACAGGGTTTGTTAGCACAGATAGTGTGGACATTTTTTACAAATATTTATATGTAAACCAAATGGATAGGTGGAGCTCATTGATTTGTAGCTCTGACACAGTTGCTACCTCAGATTATGCCCACAGAAGACCACAGGGAGGAGCAAGAGAGATATAAACCCATACAGTTTCTCTTTAAATACCCTGAACCTAACAATCAATCAAATGTATTTATGAAGCCCTTTTTACATCAGCAGATGTCACAAAGTGCTGTACAGAAACTCTAACCCTACGTATAACCTATTTTAGCCTGAACCCTAATTCTAGGGTAGGGTAGCCTACAACTATTTTAGTAATAATATTATGTTAGTAAATACCATTTTACTACTAAATAACATTTGTTATTTTTTAAATAAAACCTATGTAAGCATTTGCTTTTTATTAGTTATTTTGTTATATTTATTATTGCAAAGCAGAACACTTGATAAACAAGACTCATTTGTTTTATATGTTAAATGTGGTTTGAACTGGGTGACATAGTAACCTCTATGTGAAAGTCCAGCAAGTGGCGTGGGACAGGTGGGGCAGATTTGAGACTGATCTCTCTAATTAAATACACTTTATTTCTCAGCTGCCTCACCAATGTCTTTACGTGAATTAATAACTTTTAATTGATAAATATTTCCAATAGATGGCAGCATAAGACCACAAAGCATCAGTTATAGACTACAAGCAGCAATATGATTGACATAAAATAGCATGTAACCAGACTATATGTCCCATGATTTTCTAAAATGGTCACTCATTACAGTTAGCTATATATCTCTTGTTAGTCCTGTGTTGCTTTTGGGAGATCAAAACAATATTAACTATAGCAGGTATTGAACCCTGGTCAAAATACCAACAAACAGCACAACGCTCTAACCACTAGACTACCTGCTGCCCGGCCAAACGCTCTAACCACTAGACTACCTGCTGCCCGGCCAAACCCTCTAACCACTAGACTACCTGCTGCCCTGCCAAACCCTCTAACCACTAGACTACCTGCTGCCCAGCCAAATGCTCTAACCACTAGACTACCTGTCACCTCTACACACTAACCACTAGGCTACCTGCAACCTCTACACTCTAACCACTAGGCTACCTGCAACCTCTACACTCTAACCACTAGACTACCTACCACCTCTACACTCTAACCACTAGGCTACCTACCACCTCTACACTCTAACCACTAGACTACCTGCCACCTCTACACTCTAACCACTAGACTACCTGCCACCTCTACACTCTAACCACTAGACTACCTGCTGCTCTTTCACAGAGGTCTAGTTTACGTTTACATGTGAGTCGTTTAGCAGACACTTATCCAGAGCCACGAGGGTTAAGTGACTAAATCTGCCTAAAAAAAGGTGATTTACAGATTTTTCACCTGGTCTGCACAGGGATTCGAACCAGCCACCTTTCAGTTACTGCCCAATGTTCTTACCCACTAGATTACAAACCACTAAATGTTAAACTCAAAGTCAAATGGTCGTAGATAAATGGTAAGCTGGTTAAATAAAAGACTGCTGTTATAACTTACAGACTGCCATTGTTTTGGGGAAATAGGGACATGTCTATTTCTCCAATTATCTCTAATAGATGTATTTATTTTAATGGTTTGAAGTTCTACACCATTTTAATCAGGATAACCTATTATTTCTAATGATGTAAGTTTGAGCAGCTTAGTTATGGTTTTTCTGTTTGTTTCACTAAATATCTCACAATGTGTAAATGTAGATGTTTTCATGTCGGACACCATTTTAATCAGGAGAATCTCCTCTTTCTAATGACATAAGGATGGGCAGCGTCCTCTGCTGTCATCGATCGCTAGACCAGAAATAGTCAGAAGTTGGCTGTTTTTTCCTACTTCCTGGTAATGCAGACATAAACACACTTGGCACCATCGAGGTGCGGATGTGTTTACTTTCTACAACAGTTGTTATTTTTCAGTTTGGTCCTAAGAACAGGTTTTAGTGGTCAAATAAAAAGGTAGACATTTTCTGGTGCCATTTAGGGGAAATGGAATTCTAAGGATCATTCCAGTCAGAAGAGGCTCTGTGAAGGTTAGTTTCAATTCATTTGCTATGGCCTCGCTAGTGTTCCAGCTCAGACAACGTTCTTTGGCCGTTTTGACTCGTTCTATTGTCCAGCCTACTAGGACTCAGGGGACAGAGGCTGGGTCTAGCTCTGCTACGGGGCAGGCTACTGGAGGGGGGACCAGGAGGGAGGAGAGTAGAGCAGGGCCAAGCGGTGTTCTGTACTTGTCTGTCCAGGAGGGGGGACAAGGCCTGGTGGACCTGGAGAGCAGGGTGGCAGCGTTCTGACTCAATAAGGTGCAGAGGCTACTGTACCTACTGTCTCTCTCTCTCTCTCTCTCTCTCTGTCTCTCTCTCTCTCTCTCTGTCTCTCTCTCTCTCTCTTAACAGCGCTCTGCACAGGCAGCAGTGGAGGACAGTGATCAGATCTTTACTGAGCTGATCCGCTCCATTGAGAGAAGGAGCTCTGAGGTGAAGGAGCTGATCAGAGCCCAAGAGAAGGCTCAAGTGAGTCAAGCTGAAGGACTCCTGGAGCAACTGAAGCAGGAGATAGCTGAGCTGAGGAAGAGAAGCACTGAGCTGGAGCAGCTCTCACACACAGAGGATCACATCCATTTCCTCCAGGTAACTAAACTGTCTTGTTACATGTGATATGAAATTAACTTAATGTGAAACTATTCATCTCAATCATTATGTTGTCTTCTCTCTCTCTCTCTCTCTCTCTCTCTCTCTCTCCTCTCTCTCCTCTCTCTCTCTCCCTCTCTCTCTCTGTCCCCCTCTCTCTCTGTCCCCCTCTCTCTCTGTCTCTCTGTCTCTCTCTGCCTCTCTCTCTCTGTCTCTCTGTCTCTCTCTGCCTCTCTCTCTCAATTCAATTCAATTCAATTCGCTTTATTGGCATGACGTAACAATGTACATATTGCCAAAGCTTACTTTGGATATTTACAATATAAAAAATAAATAAAAATGAGAATCAAAAATTGTCAACGGGACAACAGCAACAACAATAACCAACGGTCAATATAACCATACATTCAACAATAACAATAATCATACAGTTGAGGACATGTGCAGGTTTATTGGTCTGTCAGACACTGTACCTCAACTTATGGCAGGCAGCAATGTAGTGCGCTGCCAACCCACAGCTCTCTGCGTCCTCCCCCAACAGGATGGGTAGCCTATCCTCATCAGAGAGGTCTTTAAAACCTTGAAAAAGGGTTTCAAATTTGGGGAAATGACACTCTCTAATTGTTTTATATTTTTGACATTTTGTCAGGAAATGCAGCTCCGTCTCAGGTTCTGCTGTTGTGCAGTGGTTACACAGCCTTTCCTCTACAGGGAGCCAGGTTTTCCTGTGTCTACCCTTCTCAATGGCAAGGCTGTGCTCACTGAGCCTGTACTTTGTCAAGGTTTTTCTAAGGTTTTGATCAGTAACCATGGTCAAATATTTAGCCATAGTGTACTGTCGATTTAGGGCCAGATAGCACTGCATTTTGCTTTGTGTTTGTGCTTGTGTTTCCCAATAAGCAATGTAGTTTTGTTTTGACTGTGTTGTAATTTGGTTTATTCTGATTGATTGGATGTTCTGGTCCTGAGGCTTCAGTGTGTTAGTAGAACAGGTTTGTGAACTCAGCCCCAGGACCAGCTGAATGAGGGGACTCTTTTCTTTGCTCAGCTCTTGGCATTGCAGGGCTTGGTAATGATATGAGAGGGGGTCACTGTATTTTAGATGTTTCCAAAACTTAATTGCTCTTTTTTGAGTTTTTATTATTAGTGGATATTGGCCTAATTCTGCCCTGCATGCATTGTTTGTAGTTTTCCTCTGGACACGTAGGAGAATCTTACAGAACTCTGCATGTAGGGTTTCAATGGAGTGTTTGTCCCATTTGATGAAATCTTGTTTTGCAAGTGGACCCCACACCTCGCTGCCATAAAGTGCAATTGGTTCAATGACATATTCAATTAGTTTTAGCCAAATTTTAATAGGTATTTCAATTTGAATTTGCTTTTTAATGGCGTAGAATGCCCTGCGTGCTTTCTCTCTCAGTTCATTCACTGCCTCATTAAGGTGTCCAGTTGAGCTTATTTTTAAACCTAAGTAATTGTAGTGTGTACAGTACTCTATATATTTTGTACCAATTGAGAACTTTGGTCTAATTCCCTGAGATCTGGATCTTCTCTGGAAAATCATTATTTTAGTCTTTTTGGGGTTTACTGCCAGGGCCCAGGTCTGGCAGTACTGCTCTAGCAGGTCCAGGCTCTGCTGTAGGCCAGGTGCTGTGGGTGACAGCAGGCATAGGTCATCTGCGAAGAGTAGGCATTTAACTTCTGAATTGTGGAGACTAACACCAGGGGCTGAGGATTTTTCTAGAATAGTGGCCAATTCGTTAATGTAAATATTGAAGAGTGCAGGGCTCAGATTGCAACCCTGACGAAGGCCCCGCCCCTGGTTAAAGAATTCTGTCCTTTTCTTACCAATTTTAATGCTGCACGTATTGCCAGTATACATTGATTTAATTATGTCATATGTTTTACCCCCTACACCACTTTCAAAAACTTTGTAGAACAGTCCTGTATGCCAGATAGAATCAAATGCTTTTTGGAAGTCGATAAAGCAAGTGTATATTTTGGTATTATTTTGGTGGACATGTTTATCTATCAGGGTGTGTAAGGTGTAAATATGATCGGTCGTGCGATGTTTTGGTATAAATCCAATTTGGCTTTTACTCAAGACATTGTGCTTATTAAGGAAGTTTAGAACTCTTACATTGATGATACTACAGAAAACCTTCCCCAGGTTACTGTTCACACAAATGCCTCTGTAATTGTTAGGGTCAAATTTGTCTCCATTCTTAAAGATTGGGGTTATGAGTCCTTGATTCCAGATGTCAGGGAAATAACCTACACTCAGGATCAGATTAAACAATTTTAATATAGCCAATTGAAATTTTGCACTAGTGAGTTTGAGCATCTCATTTAGGATGCCATCAGGTTCGCAGGCTTTTTTAAATTTGAGAGCCTGAAGTTTCTTATAGAGCTCCTGGTCAGTAATTGGGGAGTCCAATGGGTTTTGATTGTCCTTTATAGCTTTTTCTAATCCATTCAACTTCTCATGGATTTGGCGTTGTTCTGCGTTTGTGTCAATTTGAACGGTGTTGTAGAGTGTTTTGAAATGGGTTGTCCATATGTCACCATTTTGTATTGCTAATTCCTCTTGTTTAGATTTTTTCCAATTTTGCCAAAAGTTGTTTGTGTTTATGGACTCCTCAATTAGTGTCAGCTGCTTGCTGTTGTACTGTGCTTTTTTGGTTCTGAGTGTACGTTTATAGAGTTTTAAAGTCTCACAGTAATGAAGGCGTAATTCACCATTATTTGGGTCTCTGTGCTTTTGGTTGGATAGTGTTCTAAGTTTTTTCCTTATAATTTTACAATCTGCATCAAACCAGTTGTCATCTGTGATTTTTTAGTTTTGTTTTTTATCAATTTCAATTGTGCTTCTTTTGCCGTTTGCCTGAATATATAGTTGATGTTTCATACTGCTAGATTGATGCCTTCTTTACTGTGAGTGAATGTGGTATCCAGAAAGTTATCTAAGAGTGTTTGGATATTTTGGTTCCAGGTTGCTTTCTGGTATTCTTCTGTGCTGTTTTGGGCCCATCTGTATGAATTTCTGATGTTGTACAGCTTACTGGGCTGTGAATGTGTGGTTGTTTCCAGGTCTGTTCTTTTGAGGAACAACGTAATTTGGCTGTGATCAGACAGAGGTGTAAGTGGCTTGACAGTGAATGAGCTGAGAGAGAAAGGGTCCATGTCTGTGATCATATAGTCTACTGTACTGTGGCCAAGAGGTGAGCAATAGGTGAATCTCCCCAAAGAGTCCCCCCGTAACCTACCATTGACAAAGTACAGACCCAGGCTTCTACAGAGCTGCAACAGATCCCTTCCGTTTATGTTGACGGTGCTGTCACTGTTGTTTCTATGGGGGAGATTAAGATAGTTAGAAACAGTATGGCCTGTAATAAAGCTGTCCCCTCGCGTGCTCGTTAGATCAGGTAGTGTTCCTGTGCGCGCATTTGTGTCCCCACAGATGAGCACATTTCCCTGGGCCTGGAAATGGCACGTCTCTTCCTCGAGGGTGGGGAAGATCTCCTCTGAGTAATATGGGGATTCTGAGGGGGGGATATATATTGCGCAAAGGAACACATCTTTTTCTGTCAGTACAAGTTCTTTTTTTAGTTTTAACCAAATGTGGTATTTGCCAATTTTGAGGGAATCAATTAGATTTTGTAGTTCGGATTTGTACCAAATGATCAATCCTCCAGAGTCTCTGCCTCTATTGACAGAGCTGTGTTTCTGTGATGGCACAATGACCTCTCTGTAGCCTGTGGGACAGTGAGTGACAACGTCAGCCTTACACCATGTCTCCTGCAGAATGATGACGTCAACATCTTTCAGATTTTTGTTGAACTCCAGTGCTAAACTCTTCAGACCAAAGGTTGATGAGTTTAGACCCTGAATGTTCCACATGCTAACTGATAGTGATTTCATGTTGCAAAAAGAAAGAGTAGCAGTCAGAAATACAGTAACGATTAACTAATAAGTTGTTAAGAGCGAGATAAACAGGATATCAGCTAACATTTATTCTGTTATTCTGTTAAATATTCCTATTCATTGAACAAGTAAATTCTAGTACAATAGGTGTGTGTGTGTGTGTGTGTGTGTGTGTGTGTGTGTGTGTGTGTGTGTGTGTGTGTGTGTATGCGTCCGTGTGTGTTTAGTGCAGTTTAGTGCAGATGTATTGGAGGAGCTGTTTAATCTCACTTAATCCTACAGGGTTTTCCTGTCCTCTGACGACCTCCGCATAGCTGCGCTGGTCCTGCTGTTGGGCCCTGTGAGGTGGAGGGGGGCCAGGTCTGGGCCGTGGGACTTCCTCTCTGGTCTGGTAGGGGTGGTGGTCTGGTGCGGGATAATAGGCTGGGCCCGGTCTGGTCTGGCTAAGCCGATGGAAGTGGTGATGCTCTGGGGGTGGGTGGGGCCTGTGGGGTGCACTGGGTCTGGTGTGGCGTTGAAGGGGCCTGGGGCTCCTTGGTGGTGCAGTGGTCTGGTAGGGGTCTCTGGGTGCTCCTCTGTCCAGTACAGCATGGGGTGTTTGTCTACCAAGTGCTACGTCCTTTAGGGACTTGGCAAACATCCCTACTGTCTGCTTCCTCAGGTGGGAGTGGTCGTGTAGATGCTCTGGGGTGATTGTTGGGTGGTGAGCAATGTGTATGTTCGGGAGTAGGCCACACCCTCTGGTGATGTCAGCGTTGGCTTTCTGGATGGTACGGGGATGAAAGTCTTTGCGGGGCAGCAGAGTGGAGATGGTGATGTGGGAGTTGGGGAACCACTCAGAGGCCCTCTCTGCTATTCTGTTGACCAGGTTGCCTACTCTCTCCTGCTCCTCTCGCAGGTTGTTGGTGCCGGTGTGAATAATAATGTGGCCTGGTGTGCCAAAGTCAGGCTGGGACAGGATGTGGAGTGCATCTTGTGTTTTTGGGCACCATATTTTGCACACCTTGTGTTGGGGGAAGAGTTTATCTTCTTGAATGAATTTCCCATTTGAGTCAATGAGGATGGCCACCTCAGTGGGTTTTACCAGATTAGTGCGTTTTCGGTCTGGGGCTGGAGTACACAGGGCCTGTGTACATGGAGGGGTGTGTGGGGGTGGAGTAAACAGGGCCTGTGTACATGGAGGGGTGTGTGGGGGTGTGTCAGGGGGGGCCAGAGAGCTTCTCTCTGTAGTAGGTGTCTCTATGTGGGCCTCTTTGTTGACTGGGGGTGTGGGTAAAGTGTTGTCGGTATGGTTGGGGATTGTGGGTAAAGGTGGGTAAGTGGGGTTGTTAGGGGTGGTGGGGGGCTGCAGCTTCTCTCTGGGAGTCTCTACAGTCTGTTCTCTCTGCTGTAGCACCCTCTTGATGACAGACAACTCCTTTGCCATCTCCTCCTTTACCTGCACTAGCTCTCTCCTCATGGTGGCCTTTACCTCCTCAAGAGCTGTGGTAAGGCTCTCTCTCAGCTCCTGGACAGAGTTCTTCAGCTGGGTCCTGCACTGGTTGATCTGGTCCTGTAGAAGCTCTGTGTCTGGGCTGGAGGTGGTGTAGCTGGGGGGCTGCTCCTTCAGCTCAGTAACCCATACCTCTAACAGAGCCAGCCTGTCTCTCAACAGGCTGATGGTAGTGTGGTCTTGGCTCTGGTGGTTGTAGGCAGGCAGGGGGGAGGATAGTCCTGCTGTTGGGGTGCCTGAGGTGAGGGGAGAGGTCGGGGTGCTGTCCTTGTCTTTTTTACTTTCTGCTATCTTCATTAGGGTGGGGAAGTCCTGCACAACAGAGCTGAGTGCAGCCTCACTGCCCTGGACCATGATAGTGCCGTTCTGATACATGTTTACCGTCAGAAACCTGTTTTCCTGGTCCTTATCGCTGTCCTCAAAAATGTGGATTTGTCTTCCCTTGCAGATGCCTTTCTTCGTGGTATAGCTGAAATGGCTAGTTACGGCTGTATGCCAGGCAGTAGTGTGGTCTGTGTAAAATAGCAGGTTTGTAACAGTCCCGTTTTGTGAGCAGTCGGCAAACAAAGTTTCTGGGTTCTCCCTCAGAATTCGGTGTTTAAAGTTGATTCTTCCCTTCTCTGATTTTATTTCTGCCGGGTATTCAAAAAACAACGGAGAAAGTCTCTCAGTCTCTGCCGTTACTATCGATGCTAGCGCTGCCTCAGTGGCCATGTTGCTATGGTTACCACCAGTAAACGGTTAGAGCTAGACAGTGAGCTAGCTGACAGATTTGAATTTGGCTAGCTACCACGATGAAGATTGGTCTTTTTACTCACTCTCTGTCAATCTTTTCCTCCTGTTTTGATCTTCAGTTGTACAATTAGATTACCTATACATTTTTTGCTAATTTAGTCGTGTCAATCTCGCTCTTAACAACCAAAAAGTTATAACAAGTCAGGAGCTGTTCTTCTGCATGACTTCTCTCTGTCTCACTGTCTCTCTCCCTCTCCCTCTCTGTCCCCCTCTCTCTCTGTCCCCCTCTGTCTCTGTCCATGTGTCTCTCTCTCTCTCCCTGTCCGTCCCTCTCTCTCTCTGTCCGTCCCTCTCTCTGTCTCTCTCTCTCTGTCTCTCTCTCTCTGTCTCTCTCTCTGTCTCTCTCTGTCTCTCTCTCTCTGTCTCTCTCTCTCTCTGTCCCCCTCTCTCTGTCCCCCTCTCTCTGTCTCTCTCTGTCCCCCCTCTCTCTCTGTCCCCCTCTCTCTCTCTGTCCCCCCTCTCTCTCTCTGTCCCCCTCTCTCTCTCTGTCCCTCTCTCTCTCTGTCCCTCTCTCTCTCTGTCCCTCTCTCTCTCTCTGTCCCTCTCTCAATTCAATTCAATTCAATTCAATTCGCTTTATTGGCATGACGTAACAATGTACATATTGCCAAAGCTTACTTTGGATATTTACAATATAAAAATAAATAAAAATGAGAATCAAAAATTGTCAACGGGACAACAGTAGCAACAATAACCAACGGTCAATATAACCATACATTCAACAATAACAATAATCATACAGTTGAGGACATGTGCAGGTTTATTGGTCTGTCAGACACTGTCCCTCAACTTATGGCAGGCAGCAATGTAGTGCGCTGCCAACCCAGAGCTCTCTGCGTCCTCCCCCAACAGGATGGGTAGCCTATCCTCATCAGAGAGGTCTTTAAAACCTTGAATAAGGGTTTCAAATTTGGGGAAATGACACTCTCTAATTGTTTTATATTTTTGACATTTTGTCAGGAAATGCAGCTCCGTCTCAGGTTCTGCTGTTGTGCAGTGGTTGCACAGCCTTTCCTCTACAGGGAGCCAGGTTTTCCTGTGTCTACCCTTCTCAATGGCAAGGCTGTGCTCACTGAGCCTGTACTTTGTCAAGGTTTTTCTAAGGTTTTGATCAGTAACCATGGTCAAATATTTAGCCATAGTGTACTGTCGATTTAGGGCCAGATAGCACTGCATTTTGCTTTGTGTTTGTGCTTGTGTTTCCCAATAAGCAATGTAGTTTTGTTTTGACTGTGTTGTAATTTGGTTTATTCTGATTGATTGGTTGTTCTGGTCCTGAGGCTTCAGTGTGTTAGTAGAACAGGTTTGTGAACTCAGCCCCAGGACCAGTTGGATGAGGGGACTCTTTTCTTTGCTCAGCTCTTGGCATTGCAGGGCTTGGTAATGATATGAGAGGGGGTCACTGTATTTTAGATGTTTCCAAAACTTAATTGCTCTTTTTTGAGTTTTTATTATTAGTGGATATTGGCCTAATTCTGCCCTGCATGCATTGTTTGTAGTTTTCCTCTGGACACGTAGGAGAATCTTACAGAACTCTGCATGTAGGGTTTCAATGGGGTGTTTGTCCCATTTGATGAAATCTTGTTTTGCAAGTGGACCCCACACCTCGCTGCCATAAAGTGCAATTGGTTCAATGACATATTCAATTAGTTTTAGCCAAATTTTAATAGGTATTTCAATTTGAATTTGCTTTTTAATGGTGTAGAATGCCCTCTCTCTGTTTCTGTCCCCCTCTCTCTCTGTCCCCCTCTCTCTCTGTCCCCCTCTCTCTCTGTCTCCCTCTCTCTCTGTCTCCCTCTCTCTCTGTCCCCCTCTCTCTCTGTCCCCCTCTCTCTCTGTCCCCCTCTCTCTCTGTCCCCCTCTCTCTATTTCCCCCTCTCTCTATGTCTCTATGTCTCTGTCTCTCTCTGTCCCCCTCTCTATCTGCCCCCCTCTCTCTCTCTCTGTCCCTCTTTCTCTCTGTCCCTCTTTCTCTCTGTCCCTCTCTCTCTGTCCCTCTGTCTCTCTCTGTCCCTCTCTCTGTCTCTCTGTCTCTCTGTGTCTCTGTCTCTCTGTCTCTGTCTCTCTGTGTCTCTGTCTCTCTGTCTCTCTGTCTCTCTCTCTCTGTCTCTGTCCCCCTCTCTCTCTGTCCCCCTCTCTCACTGTCCCCCTCTCTCTCTGTCCCCCTCTCTCTCTGTCCCCCTCTCTCTCTGTCTCCCTCTCTCTCTGTCTCCCTCTCTCTCTGTCCCCCTCTCTCTCTGTCCCCCTCTCTCTCTGTCCCCCTCTCTCTCTGTCCCCCTCTCTCTATGTCCCCCTCTCTCTATGTCTCTATGTCTCTGTCTCTCTCTGTCCCCCACTCTATCTGCCCCCTCTCTCTCTCTCTGTCTCTCTCTGTCTCTCTGTCCCTCTCTCTGTGTCTCTGTCCCCCTCTTTCTCTGTCTCTCTCTCTCTCTCTGTCCCTCTTTCTCTCTGTCCCTCTCTCTCTCTGTCGCTCTCTCCCTCTGTCCCTTTCTCTTTCTCTCCCCGTCTCTCTCTGTCCGTGTCTCTGTCCCCCTCTCTCTGTCTCTCTCTCTCTCTGTCTCTGTATCTCTCTGTCCCTCTCTCTCTCTGTCTCTCTCTCTCTCTCTGTACCTCTCTCCCTCTCTGTCCTTCTCTCTCCCTCGCTCTCGCTCTTCCTGGCTCTCTTTGTCCCTCCCCCCTCTCTCTCTGTGTCTCTCTCTCTCTCTCCCTCTCTCTCTCTCTCCCTCTCTCTCTCTCTCTCTCTGTCTCTCTCTCTCCAGAGTTATCAGTCTCTCTCCAGTATCAGTGTATCTTCAGACTTACCCAGCATCGTTGTCCGTCCTCTTCAGTACTTTGGAGATGTGAGTAAGACTGTGTCTGAACTGAGAGAGAAACTAGAAGACGTCCTTAAAGGAGAATGGACCAAGATCTCCACTACAGGTGTGTTGAAAACAATAAGAACATCAACTTTAGACCATTGAAAGTTCCCTACTAGTCATATACATGTGGAATATGGTATGATGATAACATTCCCTCTCTCTGTCAATGTGTTTGTGTGTCTGTAGTGAATATAGTGGATGTTGTACTGCCTCCAGAGCCCAAGACCAGAGAACAGTTGTTACAATGTGAGTCTCTTTATTGTGAAGTAACTAACAGTCTCTTTTTACTGACACTCCTAACAATCCCTCTAGAAATATATAGCAATAGTAGATCTAATCAAAGCCTGGGTATCTATCTGACTCCACATATTTCTCTGATTTGATCTCTGCTGTGCTCTAATCAAAGACAGGGTAGATACAGTATCTGACTTAACTTATTGTTCTGACTCCCCTCATTGGTCTCTGCTCTGCTCTTCTCCCAGATTCCTGTCAGCTCACACTGGACCCAAAAACAGCATACACACTCCTCTCTCTGTCTAAAGGGAACAGAAAGGTGACCTATACAGACCAAGACCAACCATATCCTGACCATCCAGACAGATTCACCAACTACTGTCAGGTTCTGTGTAGAGAGGGTCTGTCTGGACGCTGTTACTGGGAGGTGGAGTGGAGTGGTAATATTTTTACAGCAGTCTCATATAAAGACATCAGCAGAACAGAGACAGGGTGTGAAGGTGTATTTGGACACAATAACAAGTCCTGGAGTTTACAGTGCTATAGTGATGGTTATTGGTTCAGACACAATAATGTTGAGACTAAAGTATCAGGCCCTCAGTCCTCCAGAGTAGGAGTGTACCTGGATCACAAGGCAGGTACTCTGTCCTTCTACAGTGTCTCTGACACAATGACCCTCCTCCACAGAGTCCAGACCACATTCACTCAGCCCCTCTATCCTGGGTTTTATGTCGATGGTACTGCTGAGCTGGTTAAACTGTAGTAGGGTCCACATAGATACTAGTCATGCTGGTGTAGTCTATAGCTGAGCTGGTTAATCTGTAGTATGGTCCACATAGATACTAGTCATGCTGGTGTAGTCTATAGCTGAGCTGGTTAAACTGTAGTAGGGTCCACATAGATACTAGTCATGCTGGTGTAGTCTATAGCTGAGCTGGTTAAACTGTAGTAGGGTCCACATAGATACTAGTCATTCTGGTGTAGTCTATAGCTGAGCTGGTTAAACTGTAGTAGGGTCCACATAGATACTAGTCATGCTGGTGTAGTCTATAGCTGAGCTGTTTAAACTGTAGTAGGGTCCACATAGATACTAGTCATGCTGGTGTAGTCTATAGCTGAGCTGTTTAAACTGTAGTAGGGTCCACATAGATACTAGTCATGCTGGTGTAGTCTATAGCTGAGCTGGTTAAACTGTAGTAGGGTCCACATAGATACTAGTCATGCTGGTGTAGTCTATAGCTGAGCTGGTTAAACTGTAGTAGGGTCCACATAGATACTAGTCATGCTGGTGTAGTCTATAGCTGAGCTGGTTAAACTGTAGTAGGGTCCACATAGATACTAGTCATGCTGGTGGTGATGGTCCCCAGATGTAATGATTCATTCTGCTCTGTTTTATATACAATGATTTAACTGATTTGATCTTCAGATGTTATGAATTAAAATTCAATGTATTCCTATTTTTGTAATTGCAATGTTTTAATCTTGTACATTTCCATGAATCATGATGTATGGTGTTGATGTATATTGGTTGTCATTCAGAACCATTGATATGTTTTCTCAGTTGGTTCTCTGTCTCTATGTAATTCTCCTCAGTATCATTGATCAGCTTGTAGGCTCGGCCCTAATTGATGTGTTCTCTGTCACCTGGAGCTGCATGGAAAATGGTCCAGGAACAAAAGGACAATTCAGGACTAGTCAGCCCACTACAAGCTGGAATCACTTACTTTCTACTAAAGTATATGGTCTGGTTTCCCAGACACAGATTAATCCTAGTCCTGGACTAAAAAGCATGTTCAATGTAGATGTCAAGGAAACCGGCCCTAAATGTGTCATCTTTCATCCTCCCATACTGCTCAGTGCAGCAACATTAAACCTGTCCAGCTGGTGGTGCTATTGACCAAACAATAAAACCAGCAGATATCTTGACTTGCCACTATCAGTAATGTTCAGAATAGTACTTTAATATCATTGGAGATTGATGGTCTTTTTAATCCACTATCCAGAGTCAGGAACAGATGAAGTTAGGTCTGCTACTGTTCAGTGATTAAATATGATTTATGGTGATGGGAAATAAAAAATAAAACACTAAACTTCATCTAGTAATAGTGTTCCTTTGTTATTTATTCCAAGGTGTGTCTTTAACTTGTAAATGGATTGTGTGGAGGTGAGCTAGTGGTGTGGCTGATAGAATAGAATGAAAAGGGAGGAGGGGAGGGGAAATGGACAGATATATCAGACAGACGAGGGAGAGAAACATTTTCATACAGGAGTTAGTGTGTCTGTTCCAAATAGCTCCCTATTCCCTGCGTAGTGCACTAGGCTTCTTTTGACCAGATCTAAAGTAGTGTTGTAGAGGTTAGATTGTTTCTCCCTGTCATTACAACATGACAATATGGTAATGACTTTAGTGGGTTTCTCCCCCTTTGTTTTTATTGTTATTTTGCTATGTGTGTTGTCAGGTTGTTCCTCTGTGTTCCTAATTACTGTCATCATCACAGCAGCTAGATAACTGTGTTCTACATCCTGGGGTTTACCCATGACCTCCTCCAGTATTACTGCCATCACCACAGCAGCTAGATAACTGTGTTCTACATCCTGGGGTTTACCCAGGACCTCCTCCAGTATTACTGTCATCACCACAGCAGCTAGATAACTGTGTTCTACATCCTGGGGTTTACCCAGGACCTCCTCCAGTATTACTGTCATCACCACAGCAGCTAGATAACTGTGTTCTACATCCTGGGGTTTACCCAGGACCTCCTCCAGTATTACTGTCATCACCACAGCAGCTAGATAACTGTGTTCTACATCCTGGGGGTTACCCAGGACCTCCTCCAGTATTACTGTCATCACCACAGCAGCTAGATAACTGTGTTCTACATCCTGGGGTTTACCCAGGACCTCCTCCAGTATTACTGTCATCACCACAGCAGCTAGATAACTGTGTTCTACATCCTGGGGTTTACCCAGGACCTCCTCCAGTATTACTGTCATCACCACAGCAGCTAGATAACTGTGTTCTACATCCTGGGGTTTACCCAGGACCTCCTCCAGTATTACTGCCATCACCACAGCAGCTAGATAACTGCCTATGCAAGACTCCAAGCCAAACATACTGCAAGCCAAACATGTTGAATAGCAGGTTTTTTCGTAGGGTCCCAGTCATCATGTGACTCCCTAATGGATTCCAATGAAAACCTTGTAGACTGATATACGAGACTTTTATCCAAAGGTGAATGTCTTTAAACTGCATTGTTCGCATGATGTACAGCATGTGTCAAAGAAGTCAAGTTGGGAACCACTATGTCAAATTCTCCAAACATGTTTAATCCATCATGTGACACCTGTCCTTATTCTCATGACATAACGGGCTGTGAAAACAATGAACACAATATATTTAGGATGTAAACCAGAAACATGAACCACTGTTGATCCATTCTGTTCTGATCTAATGAGATGGATGTAGGGTCTTCTGGATCTTTCCCAGTCATGGAGGACAGAAACATGCAGCTGTGCACCTCACTGAAGACCACTACTGAATTGTGGGTAGGGAGGATATTGTGTCAGTACATTAATTTGTCACAGGTTAGGGTTAGGCATGATATTCCATGTCAGACTCTTCAATGACACCTTTCTCAACATCTTAGACCCCAAAGGTTGTTATTGAACCCTTTTTTAAGGTCATATGACTTGTAATATTTTGATAGTGGGCGGAAATCCTCAGCTGAATGGGTTACAACTGACAATTTCTCTCTAGATATCTCCTCTTCCACAGATCACAGGTTAGGGTATATATTCTGTCATACTTTTCAATACCACTTATCTCAACATATTAGACCCCAAAGGATGCCAGGTCAAGCTATTTCTCGTACATTAAAATGACAGACGATTTTTAAACACAGTAATGGGAACTATAGGGTGGTACAAAAATATTTGGAAGAAAATACGGTTGTAGTCTGGAGTGAATAACATAAAACAACACTTGTCCATCAATCCTGAGGGAGGGAGAGAAACATGAGGGCCAGGCTCTGCTGGGGGACAACAATATGTACCAGAAGGTGTGTGTGTTCACTGTACCAGGGCTGCTGAAGAGCCTGCTCACATGTGTAGCGTATCCTTGGGTCCTTCTTTATCAGGTGGACTAGAAAGTCTTTATCTAAAAAACACCACAGAGACACAACCATTTCTGTCTCTCTCATCTGAGAATGGAGGAGTACCCTACCTGAGTCCAAGATGTGGTTGAGAAAGGGGGTGGAGAGAGAGGAACATGGGAAACGTCTACCTGAGTCCAAGATGTGGTTGAGAGAGGGGGTGGAGAGAGAGGAACATGGGAAACGTCTACCTGAGTCCAAGATGTGGTTGAGAAAGGGGGTGGAGAGAGAGGAACATGGGAAACGTCTAAATAATGATAGAGGAATACTTCCAGTTAAACAAGATGTAAAAGACTGAAGACTGGACCTACTGAAACCAGGAGTAGTGATGGGGAAATCTATACAGTTACATATGGGGAGATTATTGTTGAATATATATCATATCATTTAGACAATATCTCTATTTTATTGTTGAATATATATCATTTCCTGTCATTTAGACAATATCTCTATATTATTATTGTCACGGTTGTCGTAGGGTAAAGTGGACCAAGACGCAGCTGGGAAATGTGCACTCATCTTTTATTGAATGGACAAAGAAGGGAAACCAAAACAAACACGTACACAACAAAAACACAACAACTAATAACAGGCCGGTAAGGCAACAAAGCTATACCCAGCACATAATCTCCCACAAAATACCCACAAACACATACCTATTTATAGGACCCTCAATCAGAGGCAACAAGAAAACACTTGCCTCCAATTGACAGTCCACCCCCAATTACCTAAACATAGAAATACAAATGACTAGACATAGAAATACATAAACATAGAACATTGCCCAAAACCCAGAATAATAAATCAAACACCCCACTAAACACACAACCACCCCAAACCACAAAAAACTAATACCCTCTGCCACGTCCTGACCAAACCCCAATAACAAATAACCCCTATTACTGGTCAGGACGTGACATTACCCCCCCCCCCCCCCCCCCCCAAGGTGCAGACCCCGTATGCACCTCAACAAAAAAATAAAAAATAAACCCCTAACTAAAGGGAGGGAAGGGAGGGTGGCTGCCGTCAATGACGGCTCCTGTGCTACATCCCCCCTCCCCAAACCTCCAACAGTGGAGGTGGTTTAGGCTCGGGCCTAAGACCACCCCCTGACCAGTCCACTCCTCCCAAATACCTCGGCCTGACTCGTGTCACTGTTGACCCTGGACTGTACTCTCGGAGCTCCGGACTGTAAAGCGATTCTAGGAGCTCCGGACTGTAGGACAACTCTAGGAGCTCTGGACTGTAGGCTGTCTCACTCGGTGCCGGACTGTAGGCCGTCTCACTCGGTACCGGACTGTAGGCCGTCTCACTCGGTGCCGGACTGTAGGCCGTCTCACTCGGTGCCGGACTGTAGGCCGTCTCACTCGGTGCCGGACTGTAGGCCGTCTCACTCGGTGCCGGACTGTAGGCCGTCTCACTCGGTTCCGGACTAGACACTGTTGCCGGACACTCTGGACGAGGTACTGTTGCCGGACACTCTGGACGAGGTACTGTTGCCGGACACTCTGGACGAGGTACTGTTGCCGGACACTCTGGACGAGGTACTGTTGCCGGACACTCTGGACGAGGTACTGTTGCCGGACACTCTGGACGAGGTACTGTTGCCGGACACTCTGGACTGGGACTGGGCTGATGCACTGCAAGCCTGATGCATGGTGCTGGTACTGGATGTGCCAGTTTGGGGACACGCACCTCAGGGCTAGTGCGGGAAGCAGGAACAGGCTGAGTTGGACTGGGCTGATGCACTGAAAGCCTGGTGCGTGGTGCTGGATTGGGATGTGCCAGACTGGAGACACGCACCTCACGGCTAGTGCAAGGAGCGGGAACAGGATATACTGGACTGTAGAGGTGCACTGGCGGTCTCGAGCGCAGGACTGGCACCGCCCGTACTGGCTGGATGCCCACTTCTCCCTGGCAAATGCGGGGCGCTGGCACCTCGCACACCGGCCTGTGAATGCTTGGCCCCAACGCCATGCATATCACCTCATAGCACGGGACCTGACTAATGACAGGCTGCTTCCTATAAGCACCGGGAGTTGGCTTGGGGCTTAATCCTGGCCCCGCCAAACTACCCATGTGCCCCCCCAAAAAAAATTATTGGGGGTGCCTCTCAGGTTCCCGTAGCTCCCATAACTTGTCCTCCCAATATTGCCATTCCTTCAGCCAAGTCCAACCTTCAGGCCGGTGCTCCAATCCCCGCTGCTTGGTACTGATACTTTAGTCACAACATTATTGTGTCTGAAACAATAATCACCTCTATAGCACTGTAAACTCCAGGACTTGTTATTGTTTCCAAATCCACCATCTGACCCTGTTCTGCTGATGTTTTTATATGAGACTGTTGTAACAACATAACCACTCCACTCCACCTCCCAGTAACAGCGTCCAGACAGACCCTCTCTACACAGAACCTGCCTCTGGTTGGTGAATCTGTCTGGATGGTCAGGATATGGTTGGACTTGGCCTGTACAGGTCACCTTTCTGTTCCCTTCAGACAGAGACAGGCGTGTGTGTGCTGTGTTTGGGTCCAGTGTGAGCTGACAGGAATCTGGGAGAAGAGCAGAGCAGAGACCAATGAGGGGAGTCAGAACAATAAGTTAAGTCAGATACTGTATCTACCCTGTCTTTGATTAGAGCACAGCAGAGATCAAATATGAGAAATATGAGGAGTCAGATAGATACCCAGTCTTTGATTAGATCTACTATTGCTATACATTTCTAGAGGGATTGTTAGGAGTGTCAGTAAAAAGAGACTGTTAGTTACTTCACAGTAAAGAGACTCACATTGTAACAACTGTTCTCTGGTCTTGGGCTCTGGAGGCAGTACAACATCCACTATATTCACTACAGACACACAAACACATTGACAGAGAGAGGGAATGTTATCATCATACCATATTCCACATGTATATGACTAGTAGGGAACTTTCAATGGTCTAAAATTGATGTTTTTTTTGTTTTCAACACACCTGTAGTGGAGATCTTGGTCCATTCTCCTTTAAGGAAGTCTTCTAGTTTCTCTCTCAGTTCAGACACAGTCTTACTCACATCTCCAAAGTACTGAAGAGGACAGACAACGATGCTGGGTAAGTCTGAAGATACACTGATACTGGAGAGAGACTGAAAACTCTGGAGAGAGAGAGAGAGAGAGAGAGAGAGAGAGAGGGAGAGGGAGAGGGACAGAGAGACAGGGACAGAGGGAGAGACACAGAGAGAGAGAGAGAGAGACAGAGAGAGAGACAGACACAGACAGACATAGACAGGCAGAGAGACAGAGAGAGACAGACACAGACAAAGAGGGAAAGGGAGAGACAGAGAGAGTTGGAGAGAGACTCAGACAAAGAGAGACAGAGACACACAGAGACAGAGAGAGAGGGAGAGACAGAGGGAGAGAGACACAGACAGACAGAGAGAGGAGGGACAGCGAGAGAGAGAGGAGTGACAGCGAGAGAGAGGGACAGGGAGAGAGACAGAGAGAGAGAGGAGGGACAGAGAGAGGGACAGAGAGAGAGGGACAGAGAGAAAGAGAGATGGACAGAGAGAGGGACAGAGAGAGAGGGAGAGACAGAGAGAGAGAGAGGGACAGAGAGAGAGAGGAGGGACAGAGAGAGAGAGGGACAGGGAGAGAGACAGAGAGAGAGAGGATGGACAGAGAGAGAGGGAGAGGTACAGAGAGGCAGACAGTTCAACATAATGATTGAGATGAATAGTTTCACATGAAGTTAATTTCATATCACATGTAACAAGTTAGTTCAGTTACCTGGAGGAAATAGATGTGATCCTCTGTGTGTGAGAGCTGCTCCAGCTCAGTGCTTCTCTTCCTCAGCTCAGATATCTCCTGCTTCAGTTGCTCCAGGAATCCTTCAGCTTGACTCACTTGAGCCTTCTCTTGGGCTCTGATCAGCTCCTTCACCTCAGAGCTCCTTCTCTCAATGGAGCGGATCAGCTCAGTAAAGATCTGATCACTGTCCTTCACTGCTGCCTGTGCAGAGCTCTGTTAAGAGAGAGAGAGAGAGAGAGAGAGAGAGAGAGAGAGAGAGAGAGACAGAGGCAGAGAGACAGAGAGAGAGAGTGAGACACAGAGAGAGAGAGACAGACTCAGAGAGAGAGAGAGAGAGAGACACTCCCCACTCCTAAAAACACATTACGTGCCACCACAACTTCCACACAATCACATTATACAGTACCCAACACCACAGTACACCATCCAGCACCATGCTTTCCACCTGGCCACCCCACCCCGGTCAACAGCCCTCCACCCCCCACAGACACTTGCCCAAGCCTCCCCCATTTCTCCTTCACCCAAATCCAGATAGCTGATGTTCTGAAAGAGCTGCAAAATCTGGATCCCTACAAATCAGCTGGGCTAAACAATCTGGACCCTCTCTTTCTAAACATATCACCGCCATTGTTGCAACCCCTATTACTAGTCTGTTCAACCTCTCTTTCGTATCGTCTGAGATCTCTGAAGATTGGAAAGCTGCCGCGGTCATCCCCCTCTTCAAAGGGGGAGACACTCTAGACCCAAACTGCTACAGACCTATATCTATCCTACCCTGCCTTTCTAAGGTCTTCAAAAGCCAAGTCAACAAACAGATTACCGACCATTTCCAATCCCACCGTACCTTCTCTGCTATGCGATCTGGTTTCAGAGCTGGTCATGGGTGCACCTCAGCCACGCTCAAGGTCCTAAACGATATCATAACCGCCATCGATAAGAGACATTACTGTGCAGCCGTATTCATAGACCTGGCCAAGGCTTTCGACTCTGTCAATCACCACATTCTTATTGGCAGACTCGACAGCCTTGGTTTCTCTAATGACTGCCTCGCCTGGTTTACCAACTACTTGTCAGATAGAGTTCAGTGTGTCAAATCGGGGGGCCAGTTGTCCGGACCTCTGGTAGTCTCTATGGGGGTACCACAGGGATCAAATCTCGGGCCGACTCTTTTCTCTGTATACATCAATGATGTTGCTCTTGCTGCTGGTGATTCTCTGATCCACCTCTACGCAGACGACACCATTCTGTATACCTCTGGCCCTTCTTTGGACACTGTGTTAACTAACCTTCAGACGAGATTCAATGCCATACAACTCTCCTTCCTTGGCCTCCAACTGCTCTTAAACGCTAGTAAAACTAAATGCATGCTTTTCGACCGATCGCTGCCCGCACCTGCCCGTCCGTCCAGCATCACCACTCTGGACGGTTCTGACCTAGAATATGTGGACAACTACAAATACCTAGGTGTCTGGTTAGACTGTAAACTCTCCTTCCAGACTCACATTAAGCAACTCCAATCCAAAGTTAAATCTAGAATCGGCTTCCAATTTCTCAACAAAGCCTCCTTCAAACATACCCTCGTAAAACTGACCATCCTACCGATCCTTGACTTCGGCGATGTAATTTACAAAGTAGCCCGCATTACTCTACTCAGCAAACTGGACGTAGTCTATCACAGTGCCATCTGTTTTATCACCAAAGCCCCATGTACTATCCACCACTGCATGCTCTCGTTGGCTGGTCCTCACTACATATCTGTCGCCAAACCCACTGGCTCCAGGTCATCTATAGGTCTTTGCTAGGTAAAACCCTGCATTATCTCCGCTCACTGATCACTATAGCAACACCCACCCGTAGCACGCACTCCAGCAGGTGTATTGCACTGAACATCCCCAAAGCCAACACCCCCTTTGGCCGCCTTTCCTTCCAGTTCTCTGCTGCCAATGACTGGAACCAATTGCAAAAATCTCCCTCTCTAATTTTAAGCATCAGCTGTCTGAGCAGCTTACTGATCACTGTACCTGTAAATAGCACACCAGACTACCTCATCCCCATATTATTACTTACCCTCTTGCTCTTTTGCACCCCAGTATCTCTACCTGCACATTCATCATCTGCACATCTATCACTCCAGTATAATTGTAATTATTTTGGCCACTATTTATTGCCTACCTCCCTAATCTTCTACATTTGCACATACTGTACACAGATTTTTCTATTGTGTTATTGACTGTAGGTTTGTTTATGTGTAACTCTGTGTTGTTTTTGTCGCACTGCTTTGCTTTATCTTGGCCAGGTCGCAGTTGTAAATGAGAACTTGTTCTCAACTGGCCTACCTGGTTAAATAAAGGTGAAATGAAAATAAATACAAAAAATAAAAGGCTTCTCCTCAGGCTGCTTATGTCAGTTTCATTGTTTGTTATGCTGTAAATTGTTATTTTATTGTTGTAAGTGATTAAATGAACTGGAACATTTTATATTTTGATGATGATGAAAGATAAATCGCGAACAAAATTACCTGAGGAAATATATTTTCCATGGTCCTCTTGACTAGAGTTCAAAGGTCCCGCCATAGCTCTATTCTCATTGGTCACTTCTTAGTTACCTCTTAGGCAATTCTTGGTTACTTCTTAGTTGCAGATGGTGATATGATTGGTTGTCGCAACCAGAAATTTCCTCGACCCACCCTAGTCAGGGGGGACGGGGTTCAATACATGCAATAGTTCATATTTTTTTCCTCTCCTAAAAGCAAAACAGGACTAATACGAGATATATAGCTAACTGTAATGAGTGACCATTTTAGAAAATCATGTAGTCTTTGGTTGCATGCTATTTTATGTCAATCATATTGCTGCTTGTAGCCTATAACTGATGCTTCGTGGTCTTATGCTGCCATCTATTGGAAATATTTACCAATTAAAAGTTATTAATTCACGTAAAGACATTGGTGAGGCAGCTGAGAAATAAAGTGTATTTTTCTTATTAATTCCTGAGATCAGTCTCAAACCTGCCCCACAACAATTGCTGATTACTAGGTCACCCAGTTCTGCCTTGCAATAATAACTATAATAAAATAACAAAAAAAGGGAAATGCTTACATAGCATTTATTGTAATAAAATATATATTTAGTATTATAATGGTATTTACTAACATAATATTATTACTAAAATAGTTTTAGGCTACCCTACCCTAGAATTAGGGTTCAGGCTAAATTAGGTTATACGTAGGGTTAGAGTTTCTGTACAGCACTTTGTGACATCTGCTGATGTAAAAAGGGCTTCATAAATACATTTGATTGATTGTTAGGTTCAGGGTATTTAAAGAGAAAAACTGTATGGGTTTATATCTCTCTTGCTCCTCCCTGTGGTCTTCTGTGAGTACTACATACCTCATTCACCACACTTGATAGACTCATAATCTGAGGTAGCAACTGTGTCAGAGCTACAAATCAATGAGCTCCACCTATCCATTTGGTTTACAACTCAGTGAACCTGCGCAGCATTCTCTCTATTTGATGCCTACGAACCAACAGATTTCAACGATTATCATATTACCCAGCAACTATTTAGGAACAATACGTTGTAATAAAAACATTGAAATAAGGTTATTTCTTAGTTTAAAACATGTCTACTGGCTGTTTAAATTGGCCACATCTTGAAAAAGAGGCCAGAAACATGCGTTTTGTTTAGGTTTTAAATGTTTTTCTGACAAAAAATATGGTGACCAGACCATGACCAGAAAATGTTTAATATTATGGTTATGCGCCAACCATCTAGTTTAATTTGATATTCCAGAGTTGCATTCATTTACTATAAAATGCTGTGTTTCCTTTGCAGCATTGTGTTGCAGAAGCAGTTGCAGTGCAGTTGGTGTCGTATTTACGTAGGATTTATCGAAAGGTATGTAAGGCAATAAATAGGCCATGGTGGCGAAGTAATTACAATATAGCAATTAAACACTGGAATGGTAGACGTGCAAGTAGAAATACTGGGGTGCAAATGAGCAAGATATATAAATAAATAAATACAGTATGGGGATGAGGTAGTTGGTTGGGCTGTTTACAGATGGGCAATGTACAGGTGCAGTGATCTGCTCTGACAGCTGGTGCTTAAAGCTAGTGAGGGAGATATGAGTCTCTAGCTTCAGTGATTTTTGTAGTTCGTTCCAGTCATTGGCAGCAGAGAACTGGAAGGAAAGGCACCCAAAGGAGGAATTGCCTTTGGGGGTGACCAAAAGCGTGCTAAGGATGGGTGCTGCTATGGTGACCAGTTGGCTGAGATAAGACAGGGCTTTACCTAGCAGAGACTTGTAGATGACCTCGAGCCAGTGGGTTTGGCGACGAATATGAAGAGAGGGCCAACCAATGAGAGCGTACAGGTTGCAATGGTGGGTAGTAGATGTTGATGTAAATGCACCAATACATATCCTTAAAGCTATATACTGGATTCTGTCCAGCTTCTGAAGACAAGTCTTTGCCGCTGTTCCATAAACTATTCACCCGTAATCAATTGTCGTCCTGATCAGAGCTCTATAAATATCCATCAACAATTGTCGGTTAGCATCCCATTCATAACCAGAGACCCACACAACCAACTACCACGAAAGTGATGTAATGAGAGAGAGAGAGACATCGTTACAACACTGTCCATAGACATAATATAACGTCTCTTCTTCGGAGATTAATGGCGGTTGGCATCCAATATGTTGCATTACCGCCCCCAACTGGACTATTTATTTTTAACCTTTATTTAACTAGGCAAGTCAGTTAAGAACAGATTCTTATTTTCAATGACAGCCTAGGAACAGTGGGTTAACTGCCTTGTTCAGGGGCAGAACGACAGATTTGTACCTTGTCAGCTCAGGCATTCGCTCTTGCCACCTTTTGGTTACTAGTCCAACACTCTAACCACTAGGCTACGCTGCCGCCCCACTATAATATAACCTGCCTCTCTCGCACCGGACACTTCCGATCCCCAGCAACATGGACACCCTACAGTTGACACACACCACTTTATCCACCAAAACTACACAATCCTCTATCCCATGACCTCCTGCACACTTCCCACATCTTGGAATCTCCCTCCTACAAACTGCTGCAACATGACCATAAACGTTGCACCTGAAACAGCTCAGTGGATTCAACACAAAGACTCTAACAGGATAACTGATATATCCCAACATGACTTTGTCGGGTAAAGACTCAAACGCTGACAGTGACTCCTCTGTTTCACCACGCTCACCACCTGGTATGCTTCACACCAAACGGTGGGCATCACAAACACCAAGAGCATTCAACTTCAATTGCTCCACCTCCACACGAACGCTACCCCAGAAATCACTCCTTTCAATGGTGCCCTGTTCCTAAGAGCAAAACAAACTGCTGCAACATGACCATAAACACTGCACCTGAAACAGCTCAGTGGATTGTTGGGTAAAGACTCAAAACTCAAAAGGACAGACAGTGACTCACTGAATCAACTGCAACCAACTCCTTTCCCTCCCACCCTGAAACCACAAATGGATCTGCCAAAAGGTATGGATCCACTTTCTCGAGTCTTCCTGGATATGATGCTACAAGCTCAGCACACCTGGATTTGGGAGTTTCTCCCATTCCTCTCTGCAGATCCTCTCAAGCTCTGACATGCACTGTCAACCTTATATATATTTATTTATTTCACCTTTATTTAACCAGGTAGGCTAGTTGAGAACAAGTTCTCATTTACAACTGCGACCTGGCCAAGATAAAGAAAAGCAGACCCTCCGTTTCAGTTGATTTTCTTCAGTTTGGTGCCTAGTGAATATGACTCCGGTCTCCGTGGAAACATCAATGTAAATTCACCTTTGATTTTTACTCCTCACTTTCCCTTTCAGGTCCATAGGGTTTTACTGCCCCCTGCTGGAGACTGGAGCACACTGCAGTCCCTGGCTTTCTTTGTGCAGCTGGAGGATGAGGCCTTCATCACCCGTTCAGTGGTGGTTCTAGACCATTTCAACTGGGGGGGCCAAGCTGGGGCCAGTTGTACTGTTAGAGGGGCCAGTTACATTAGACGTTATTGTTGTCATGTCGTTTTCTTCACTGCATTGCAGGCATTAGCAGGCAAAAGACCATGTTCATAATCATCATCATGTAAAACTTATTTCATACCTTACATTTAGGGGGGCCACTAGGGGGTCCAAAAATGTTGTCACAGGGGCACTGCCCCCCCCCCCCCCCAGAACCGCTAGTGCACCAGTTGTGACGGGTCCAACAAATATCCCCCGGTGAAGGCAGGGTCCTATCTCATCCAACACTTCAATGACTCTTATAGGAGGAAGAGAGCATTATCTATCTAACATGAATTATGTTGTGTAATTACTTCAGTGATTTAGAATGTTAGTAATGAGAGAATAAATAAGTAAACCTTTTGATGTTACCATACTCTCTCTACGTTAACAAAGGGCTTTCCAAGAGTCCATTCTGTAGAGTGGAGAGAAAAGGGGGAATGGTATTTATGGGGGGTCATGACCCGCCCCCAACAGGGCAACTTCATGACAGTATACAGCAAGAAAGATACATAGAACATGCTTCATTGGGTTGGTTCCTGCATGTGTCTGGCACCGTCTCCTATCTTAATTTAACATATTCTGGGCGTTTGACCAAAAGGTCTGAGGAGGAGGGTATGACCGTCTCCCCGTCATATCTCTACCCTGCACCTACAGGAACCAATGATTGTGTGAGACAAGATGTACAATTCATGGCTATATATTCAGACAACATTTCTGTTACACTGTGAAAACTGTAATACATGGATACTTCCTTGAATGTACTTATCTTGTAAACTGCAATTATGTTATTGAGACAGAATAAGTCAGTAATGAGAGAATAAATAAGTCCAGTCCAACCATTACCTCTCTCCTCTTTCACATCTCTCTATCATCTCTCCATGGGGGAGTACAACCATTACCTCTCTCCTCTTTCACATCCCTCTATCATCTCTCCATGGGGGAGTACAACCGTTACCTCTCTCCTCTTTCACATCCCTCTATCATCTCTCCATGGGGGAGTACAAACATTACCTCTCTCCTCTTTCACATCCCTCTATCATCTCTCCATGGGGGAGTACAACCATTACCTCTCTCCTCTTTCACATCCCTCTATCATCTCTCCATGGGGGAGTACAACCATTACCTCTCTCCTCTTTCACATCCCTCTATCATCTCTCCATGGGGGAGTAGAACCATTACCTCTCTCCTCTTTCACATCCCTCTATCATCTCTCCATGGGGGAGTACAACCATTACCTCTCTCCTCTTTCACATCCCTCTATCATCTCTCCATGGGGGAGTACAACCATTACCTCTCTCCTCTTTCACATCCCTCTATCATCTCTCCATGGGGGAGTACAACCATTACCTCTCTCCTCTTTCACATCCCTCTATCATCTCTCCATGGGGGAGTACAACCATTACCTGTCTCCTCTTTCACATCCATCTATCATCTCTCCATGGGGCGTCCCAATAATCTCTCCTTCCTCCTGAAGTGTAGCTTTCCTTCTCTACTGGGAGAGAGAATCAGATAAAGTTGTGGAGATAAAGGAATATGTGAGCAGAAACCCTCCAGGTACAGATACTGTATGTAGAACCATAGTAAAGTCCAGTATGGACTATCAATACAGATACTGTATGTAGAACCATAGTAAAGCCAGTATGGACTATCAATACAGATACTGTATGTAGAACCATAGTAAAGTCCAGTATGACTATCAATACAGATACTGTATGTAGAACCATAGTAAAGTCCAGTATGGACTATCAATACAGATACTATATGTAGAACCATAGTAAAGTCCAGTATGGACTATCAATACAGATACTGTATGTGGAACCATAGCAAAGCCCAGTATGGACTATCAATACAGATACTGTATGTAGAACCATAGTAAAGCCCAGTATGGACTATCAATACAGATACTGTATGTAGAACCATAGTAAAGTCCAGTATGGACTATCAATACAAAGTGACCATTTAGAACGAGGCCCAGTTCAATGAGAGGAAGTCTTAACAGAACTGGGGGATGACAGACATTTAGTGGGAGGGTAGAGATCTAATATTTTTTTGTGCCAAACACTAAAGCATGATATTGTAATAAATCTACACCCTATTCCCTATGTAGAACACTACTTTAGACCTGGTCAGAAGCACCGTAGTGCACTACGTAGGGAATAGGGAACCATTTGGAACAGAGACAGTAATTCCCCTGAACATCTTTCTCTTCCTCATCTGGTTTCTTGAACAGCCCTTCACTCCTCCCCTCTTCCTCCCCTCCTCCCTTTTCATTCTATTCTATCAGCCACACCACTAGCTCACCTCCACACAATCCATTTACAAGTTAAAGACACACCTTGGAATAACCTCGACCCATAATAAGACAAAGTGCTCTATGGTCAAATGCATCTAATGGTTTTAACCTCTACGGGCCACGGGGGCAGTATTGAAGTGGCCTGTCTGACCATTTATTGGCTTTCTTTGACATCTCTTCCAAAAACTAAGGATCTCTGCTGTTACGTGACACTTCCCACGGCTCCAATGGGCTCTCAGAGCCCGGGAAAAACCTGAATGACGTAATTCAAAGCCCTGGCTGAAACACACGAGCGCTTTTGCTAAGTGGTCTATCAGAGGACAAAGGGCTTAGGCGTGGGCACTGGCCGCCCCCGCCTTTCTGTTTTTCCCTCTGTTTACAGACACGCAGATTCCCGGGCCGGAATTTTATCGGAATTTTATCGCTTTTCTACGAGATAAATTGCATAAAAATTGATTTTAAACAGCGGTTGACATGCTTCGAAGTACGGTAATGGAATATTTAGACATTTTTTGTCACGTTATGCGCCATGCGCACGACCGTGATTTACCATTCTGATAGTGTCTAGAACGCACAAATTACTAGAAGAAGTTTAGTGTTTTATTTTTTATTTCCCATCACCATAAATCATATTTAATCACTGAACAGTAGCAGACCTAACTTCATCTGTTCCTGACTCTGGATAGTGGATTAAAAAGACCATCAATCTCCAATGATATTAAAGTACTATTCTGAACATTACTGATATACTGAGTGGCAGGGCAAATATCTGCTGGTTTTATTGTTTGGTCAATAACACCACCTGCTGGACAGGTTTAATGTTGCTGGACTGAGCAGAATGGGAGGATGAAAGATGACACATTTAGGGCCGGTTTCCTGGACATCTACATTGAACATACTTTTTAGTCCAGGACTAGGATAAATCTGTGTCTGGGAAACCAGACCATATACTTTAGTAGAAAGTAAGAGATTCCAGCTTGTAGTGGGCTGACTAGTCCTGAATTGTCCTTTTGTTCCTGGACCATTTTCCATGCAGCTCCAGGTGACAGAGAACACATCAATTAGGGCCGAGCCTACAAGCTGATCAATGATACTGAGGAGAATTACATAGAGACAGAGAACCAACTGAGAAAACATATCAATGGTTCTGAATGACAACCAATATACATCAACACCATACATCATGATTCATGGAAATGTACAAGATTAAAACATTGCAATTACAAAAATATGAAAACATTAAAGGTTTATTTTAATTCAGAACATCTGAAGATCAAATCAGTTTAATAATTGTAGATAAAACAGAGTAGAATGAATCATCACATCTGGGGACCATCACCACCAGCATGACTAGTATCTATGTGGACCCTAATACAGTTTAACCAGCTCAGCTATAGACTACACCAGCATGACTAGTATCTATGTGGACCCTACTACAGTTTAACCAGCTCAGCTATAGACTACACCAGCATGACTAGTGTCTATTTGGACCCTACTACAGTTTAACCAGCTCAGCTATAGACTACACCAGCATTACTAGTATCTATGTGGACCCTACTACAGTTTAACCAGCTCAGCTATAGACTACACCAGCATGACTAGTATCTATGTGGACCCTACTACAGTTTAACCAGCTCAGCTATAGACCACACCAGCATGACTAGTATCTATGTGGACCCTACTACAGTTTAACCAGCTCAGCAGTACCATTGAGACTAAACCCAGGATAGAGGGGCTGAGTGAATGTAGTCTGTTCTCTGTGGAGGAGGGTCATTGTGTCAGAGACACTGTAGAAGGACAGAGTACCTGCCTTGTGATCCAGGTACACTCCTACTCTGGTGGACTGAGGGCCTGATACTTTAGTCACAACATTATTGTGTTTGAAACAATAACCACCACTACAGCACAGTAATCTCCAGGACTTGTTATGGTGTCCAAATGCCTCACCTGACCCTGTTCTGCTGATGTCTTTATATGAGACTGCTGTATAAACCCACTCCCCAGTCCACTCCACCTCCCAGTAACAGCGTCCAGACAGACCCTCTCTACACAGAACCTGGTAGGTGTTGGTGAATCTGTCTGGATGGTCAGGATATGGTTGGACTTGGCCTGTATAGGTCACCTTTCTGTTCCCTTCAGACAGAGAGAGGCGTGTGTTTGCTGTGTTTGGGTCCAGTGTGAGCTGATAGGAATCTGGGAGAAGAGCAGAGCAGAGACCAATGAGGGGAGTCAGAACAATAAGTTAAGTCAGATACTGTATCTACCCTGTCTTTGATTAGAGCACAGCAGAGATCAAATCAGAGAAATATGAGGAGTCAGATAGATACCCAGTCTTTGATTAGATCTACTATTGCTATATATTTCTAGAGGGATTGTTAGGAGTGTCAGTAAAAAGAGACTGTTAGTTACTTCACAATAAAGACACTCACATTGTAACAACTGGTCTCTGGTCTTGGGCTCTGGAGGCAGCACAACCTCCACTATATTCACTACAGACACACAAACACATTGACAGAGAGAGGGAATGTTATCATCATACCATATTCCACATATATATGACTAGTAGGGAGCTTTCAATGGTCTAAAGTTGATGTTCTTTTTGTTTTCAACACACCTGTAGTGGAGATCTTGGTCCATTCTCCTTTAAGGAAGTCTTCTAGTTTCTCTCTCAGTTCAGACACAGTCTTACTCACATCTCCAAAGTGCTGAAGAGGACGGACAACGATGCTGGGTAAGTCTGAAGATACACTGATACTGGAGAGAGACTGATAACTCTGGAGAGAGAGAGAGAGGGAGAGACAGAGGGAGAGAGAGGGGGACGGACATAGAGAGAGAGAGAGAGAGAGAGGGACGGACAGAGAGAGAGAGAGAGAGAGAGAGAGAGAGAAAGAGGAGAGGGAGAGAGAGAGAGAGAAAGAGAGAGGGGGGCAGAGAGAGTGGGACAGAGAGGGGGACAGAGAGAGAGAGACGGACAGAGAGAGAGAGACGGACAGAGAGAGAGAGACGGACAGAGAGAGAGAGAGAGAGAGAGAGAGAGAGAGGGACAGAGGGAGAGAGAGGGGGACGGACAGAGAGAGAGAGAGAGAGAGAGAGGGACGGACAGAGAGAGAGAGAGAGAGAGAGAAGGAGAGGGAGAGAGAGAGAGAGAGAGAGAGAGAGAGAGAGTGGGGGGTGGCAGAGAGAGTGGGACAGAGAGAGGGGGACAGCGAGAGGGGGACAGCGAGAGAGAGAGGGACAGAGAGAGAGAGGGACAGAGAGAGAGAGACGGACAGAGAGAGAGAGACGGACAGAGAGAGAGAGAGAGAGAGAGAGAGGACAGAGAGAGAGAGAGGGACAGAGAGAGACAGGGACAGAGAGAGGGACAGAGAGAGAGGGACAGAGAGAGACAGGGACAGAGAGAGACAGGGACAGAGAGAGGGACAGAGAGAGAGAGACAGACAGGACAACATAATGATTGATATGAATAGTTTCACATTAAGTTCATTTCATATCACATGTAACAAGGCAGTTTAGTTACCTGGAGGAAATGGATGTGATCCTCTGTGTGTGAGAGCTGCTCCAGCTCAGTGCTTCTCTTCCTCAGCTCAGCTATCTCCTGCTTCAGTTGCTCCAGGAGTCCTTCAGCTTGACTCACTTGAGCCTTCTCTTGGGCTCTGATCAGCTCCTTCACCTCAGAGCTCCTTCTCTCAATGGAGCGGATCAGCTCAGTAAAGATCTGATCACTGTCCTCCACTGCTGACTGTGCAGAGCGCTGTTAAGAGAGAGAGAGAGAGAGAGAGAGCGGAGAGAGAGAGAGAGAGAGAGAGAGAGAGAGAGAGAGAGACAGAGAGAGAGAGAGAGAGAGAGAGAGAGAATGAGAATGTACAGTAGCCTCTGCACCGCTTTGAGTCAGAACGCTGCCGTCCAACAATTGTTTACAGACAGATTATTTCACTTATAATTCACTGTATCACAATTCAGTGGGTCAAATGTTTACATACACTAAGTTGACTGTGCCTTCAAACAGCTTGGAAAATTCCAGAAAATGTCATGGCTTTAGAAGCTTCTGATAGGCTAATTGACATCATTTGAGTCAATTGGAGGTGTAGCTGTGGATGTATTTCAAGGCCTACCTTCAAACTCAGTGCCTCTTTGCTTGACATCATGGGAAAATCAAAACAAATCAGCCAAGACCTCAGAAAACAAATTGTAGACCTCCACAAGTCTAGTTTATCCTTGGGAGCAATTTCCAAATGTCTCTAGGTACCACCTTCATCTGTACAAACAATAGTACACAAGTATAAACACCATGGGACCACAGAGCCGTCATACTGCTCAGGAAGGAGACTCATTCTGTCTCCTAGAGCTGAACGTACTTTGGTGCGAAAAGTGCAAATCAATCCCAGAACGAGCAAGGAGGCCTACAATGGAGGCCTACAATGGAGGCCTACCTATGGTCCCGTGTGGCTCATTTGGTAGAGCATGGTGTTTGCAACACCAGGGTTGTGGGTTCGATTCCCATGTGTTTTGTCTCCTTGAGATGAAGCTACTTTGGTGCAAAAAGTGCATATCAATCCCAGAACTAGCAAGGAGGCCTACAAACCTGACTTAGTTTCACCAGCTCTGTCAGGAGGAATGGGACAAAATTCACCCAACTTATTGTGGGAAGCTTGTGGAAGGCTACCCGAAACATTTCACCCAAGTTAAACAATTTAAAGGCAATGATACCAAATACTAATTGAGTGTATGTAAACTTCTGACCCACTGGGAATGTGATGAAAGAAATAAAAGCTGAAATAAAAAAAAGCTCTCTCTACTATTATTCTGACATTTCACATTCTTAAAATAAAGTGGTGATCCCAACTGACCTAAAACAGGGATTTTTTTACTAGGATTAAATGTCAGGAATTGTGAAAAAAAAACTGAGTTTAAATGAATTTGGCTCAGGTGTATGTAAACTTCCCACTTCAACTGTACATAGGTGTACAGAGGCCCATTATCAGCAACCATCACTCCTGTGTTCCAACGGCATGTTGTGTTAGCTAATCCAAGTTTATCATTTTAAAAGGCTAATTGATCATTAGAAAACCCTTTTGCAATTATGTTAGCACAGCTGACAACTGTTGTTCTGATTCATGCTCTACCAACTGTGGCCTAGTTGGTAGAGCATGGTCTTTGCAACGCCAGCATGGTGTGTGCAACTCCAAGGTTGTGGGTTTGATTCCCACGGGGTCCAGTACAAAAAAAAATGCATGAAATGTATGTATTCACTACTGTAAGTCGCTCTGGATAAGAGTGTCTGCTAAATTACTAAAAATGTAAATAAAACTCGCCTTCTTTAGACTAGTTGAGTATCTGGAGCATCAGCATTTGTGGATTTGATTACAGGCTCAAAATGGCTAGAAACAAATAACTTTCTTCTGAAACTCGTCAGTCTATTCTTGTTCTGAGAAATGAAGGCTATTAAATGTGAGAAATTGCCAAGAAACTACTCCCTTCACAGAACAGCGCAAACTGGCTCTAACCAGAATAGAAAGAGGAGTGGGAGGTCCCGGTGCACAACTGAGCAAGAGGACAAGTACATTAGTGTGTCGAGTTTGAGAAACAGAAGCCTCACAAGTCCTCAACTGGCAGCTTCATTAAATAGTACCCGCAAAACACCAGTCTCAACGTCAACAGTGAAGAGGCGACTCCGGGATGCAGGCCTTCTTGGCAGAGGTCCTCTGTCCAGTGCCAGTTCTTTTTCCCATCTTGATATTTGTATTGGTAAGTCTGAAATATGGCTTTTTCTTTGCAACTCTGCCGAGAATGCCAGAAGGCCAGCATCCCGGAGTCGCCTTATGTCAGTTTCATTGTTTATATTAAAAAAGCTCATTTTCAGTGTCTGTCTCCAGTGTCTGTGTTTATATACTGCTCAAAAAAATAAAGGGAACACTTCCAAAACATGCCTCCACGTGCCTGTATGACCTCCCTACAACGCCTGGGCATGCTCCTGATGAGGTGGCGGATGGTCTCCTGAGGGATCTCCTCCCAGACCTGGACTAAAGCATCAGCCAACTCCTGGACAGTCTGTGGTGCAACGTGGCGTTGGTGGATGGAGTGAGACATGATGTCCCAAATGTGCTCAATTGGATTCAGGTCTGGGGAACAGGCGGGCCAGTCCATAGCATCAATGCCTTCCTCTTGCAGGAACTGCTGACACACTCCAGCCACATGAGGTCTAGCATTGTCTTGCATTAGGAGGAACCCAGGGCCAACCGCACCAGCATATGGTCTCACAAGGGGTCTGAGGATCTCATCTCGGTACCTAATGGCAGTCAGGCTACCTCTGGCGAGCACATGGAGGCCCCCCAAAGAAATGCCACCCCACACCATGACTGACCCACCGCCAAACCGGTCATGCTGGAGGATGTTGCAGGCAGCAGAACGTTCTCCACGGCGTCTCCAGACTCTGTCTCGTCTGTCACGTGCTCAGTGTGAACCTGCTTTCATCTGTGAAGAGCACAGGGCGCCAGTGGCGAATTTGCCAATCTTGGTGTTCTCTGGCAAATGCAAAACGTCCTGCACGGTGTTGGGCTGTAAGCACAACCCCCACCTGTGGACGTCGGGCCCTCATACCACCCTCATGGAGTCTGTTTCTGACCGTTTGAGCAGACACATGCACATTTGTGGCCTGCTGGAGGTCATTTTGCAGGGCTCTGGCAGTGCTTCTCCTGCTCCTCCTTGCACAAAGGCGGAGGTAGCGGTCCTGCTGCTGGGTTGTTGCCCTCCTACGGCCTCCTCCACGTCTCCTGATGTACTGGCCTGTCTCCTGGTAGCGCCTCCATGCTCTGGACACTACGCTGACAGACACAGCAAACCTTCTTGCCACAGCTCGCATTGATGTGCCATCCTGGATGAGCTGCACTACCTGAGCCACTTGTGTGGGTTGGAGACTCCGTCTCATGCTACCACTAGAGTGAAAGCACCGCCAGCATTCAAAAGTGACCAAAACATCAGCCAGGAAGCATAGGAACTGAGAAGTGGTCTGTGGTCCCCACCTGCAGAACCACTCCTTTATTGGGGGTGTCTTGCTAATTGCCTATAATTTCCACCTGTTGTCTATTCCATTTGCACAACAGCATGTGAAATTTATTGTCAATCAGTGTTGCTTCCTAAGTGGACAGTTTGATTTCACAGAAGTGTGATTGACTTGGAGTTACATTGTGTTGTTTAAGTGTTCCCTTTATTTTTTTGAGCAGTGCATGTTAAGTGGGTTTTACTCTGGCAGATAATGTCACCTATTTAAATATATACATTTTAATATAATTAACTGAATGTATGATGTTTTTGGTTTATGTCAGTTACACTATGCTATAAATGGTTATTTTATGGCTGTTAGTGATAAAATTAACTATAACACTTTATATTTTGTAATTCTGAGTAATTACAACTTTAGTAAGGATATCCACTGTATTCAGTACTGCTGCAGTTGCTAAATAATTCTAATAGATGGCAGCATAAGACAGATCAGATTAGTTTAGGTCAAGTACAAGTATCCAACTCAACAAGCCCCTCCAAAAGCTTGTTCCATCTGCGAGCAGCGAGCACTCTGCCTTCTCCCACAAGAGAGGGGCATGTTGAGGTACATTTACTAACCGTGAGGGCTGCATGATGTCATTTATTGTCGGGCTGGAAGATGCATCATCTTTTCTATTCCGAGGCTGTTTCCTCCCAATATGACATATTAACATGATGTCATAATGCGTGTTTACTAGGGTTGAGGTCAGCACATCTGACTAGTGGTAATTTGACCAGGGTTCAATACCTTCTATAGTTAATAATGTTTTGATCTCCCAAAAGCAACACAGGACTAACAAGAGATATATAGCTAACTGTAAAGTAATGAGTGACCATTTTAGAAAATCATGGGACATAGTCTTTGGTTGCATGCTATTTTATGTAAATCATATTGCTGCTTGTAGCCTATAACTGATGCTTCGTGGTCTTATGCTGCCATCTATTGGAAATATTTACCAATTAAAAGTTATTAATTCACGTAAAGACATTGGTGAGGCAGCTGAGAAATAAAGTGTATTTAATTCGAGAGATCAGTCTCAAACCTGCCCCACCTATCCCACGCCAATTACTGGACTTTCACATAGAGGTTACTATGTCACACAGTTCAAACCACATTTAACATATACAACAAATGAGTCTTGTTTATCAAGTGTTCTGCCTTGCAATAATAAATATAATAAAATAACTAATAAAAAGCAAATGCTTAAATAGGTTTTATTTAAAAAAATAACAAATGCTATTTAGTACTAAAATGGTATTTACTAACATAATATTATTACTAAAATAGTTGTAGGCTACCCTACCCTAGAATTAGGGTTCAGGCTAAAATAGGTTATACGTAGGGTTAGAGTTTCTGTACAGCACTTTGTGACGTCTGCTGATGTAAAAAGGGCTTCATAAATACATTTGATTGATTGTTAGGTTCAGGGTATTTAAAGAGAAACTGTATGGGTTTATATCTCTCTTGCTTCTCCCTGTGGTCTTCTGTGGGCATAATCTGAGGTAGCAACTGTGTCAGAGCTACAAATCAATGAGCTCCACCTATCCTTTTGGTTTAAAACTCAGTGAACCTGCGCAGCATTCTTTCTATTTGATGCCTACGAACCAACAGATTTCAACGCATATCAAATTACCCAGCAGCCATTTAGAAACAACATATAAAAAATAAAAAAATATTTATTCATTTAAAAAAATATATTTTCTGGCTGTTTAAATCAGCCACATCTTGAAAAAGAGGACAGGGACATACGTTTTGTTTAGGTTTTAAACCTTTTTCTGAAATAAAATATGTTTAAACATATTTAACATTTGATGTCTTTGCACCAACCATCTGTTCTACTCACTAACACTGTAGGTCACTACAACGTGTAACCAGGTGAACAGTGAGCTTCCTCACCAAGTAGCTGTAACCTAGTTAATAATAAGTTACCTGAGGTAAACCTACAAGGTTAAAACCTGTTGGGGCTCGGGGGCAGTATTTTCACGGCCGGATGAAAAACGTACCCAATTTCAACAGGTTACTACTCTGGCCCAGAAAATAGAATATGCATATTATTAGTGATTTTCGGATAGAAAACACTCTGAAGTTTCTAAAACTGTTTGAATGGTGTCTGTGAGTATAACATAACTCATATAGCAGGCAAAAACCTGAGAAGATTCCAAGCAGGAAATGAAAATCTGGTGCCTGTATTTTTTTCCAAGTCCTTACCTTTCTGACACACAGTGAGTTAGGGTTCATTTTGCACTTCCTAAGGCTTCCACTAGATGTCAACAGTCTTTTTTTTTGCCTTTTGCGGCAAACACGGACCGAACAAGCAGGCTGGGAATCAGGTCACTGAGAAAACCACTTCAGTTCATTGCGTGCATTCACGTAAGAAAGGACCTATGTTCCAAAACTTTTTTCAAGACATAGCATGGGTCCGGTTGGAATATTACTGAAGTTTCACGTTCAAAAGGCCCTAAAGATTGATGCTATACAACGTTTGACATGTTTGAACGAACGTAAATATATATTTTTTGCACATTCGTGACGAAAAGTCCCGCGCGCTTCAGTACATTATGACTCCAAAATGGCGGCTATCTGTATTGCCTAGTGTATTTTTCTGAGCACAGTACTCAGATTATTGCAAAGTAAAAGTCTCCCAGTAAAGTTATTTTGAAATCTGACAATGCGGTTGCATTCAGGAGATGTTAATCTATAATTCTTTGAATAACAGTTTAATATTTTATCAACGTTTATGACGAGTATTTTTGTAGATTGTTGTGCTGTTCACCGAGAGTTTTGGGGGAAATACGTTTTCTGAACGTCACGCGCCACTGTAAAATGCTGTTTTTGGAGATAAAATGAGCTTGATAGAACAAAATGCATGTATTGTCTAACATAATGTCATAGGAGTGTCATCTGATGAAGATTGTCAAAGGTTAGTGCATAATTTTAGCTGGTTTTCTGCTTTTGGTGACGCCTGTCTTTGCATTGAAAATGGCTGTGTGTAATGTTTTGTCTATGTACTGTCCTAACATAATCTAACTTTATGCTTTCGCCGTAAAGCCTTTTTGAAATCGGACAACGTGGTTAGATTAACCTCTACGGGCTAGGGGGCAGTATTGAGAATTTTGGAAAAAAATATGTGCGCATTTTTAACTGCCTCCTACACCAACTCAGAAGCTAGAATATGCATATTATTGTTTAGGTTTGGATAGAAAACACTCTGAATTTTCTAAAACAGTTTGAATGGTGTCTGTAAGTATAACAAAACTCATATTGCAGGCAAAAACCTGTGAAAAATAGATTTAAAAAAATGAGAATTTTGTGACTGTACTATTTAGTGTCATTGTTTTAAAGATACCACAGTGAGAAAGGATTCAGTTCGCAACTCCTACGGCTTCCACTAGATGTCAACGATCTTTAGAAAGTTGTTGGAAGCATCTGTCATGAATACAGACCGAATTAGAAAGCTTACAAGTTGACACGTCATCACTTCATTTTTTGCGCCTGCGCATGAATCTGAGAAGAGTGTCTTTGTCATTATCGTTTATTCTAGACACTTGATAGGTTGTGTGAAAATATTACCGATGTTTACTGATGTTTCACGTTAAAAATGGACCAAAAGATTAATGCTAAACAACGTTTGACATGTTTAAACAAACGTAAATAGATTATTTACTAGGTTTTCTTTAGCTTTTCGACGTGACTTTACACTGCCCACCTCATTTTGTGGGAGCCTACTGAACGCTAACTATTTGGACATAAATTATGAACTTTGTCAAAAGAAACCACATTTGTTCTGGACCTGGGATCTCTGGCAGCGCCTTCTGATGGAGATAATCAAAGGTAAGGGGATATTTAGAATGTTATTATCGATATTAGATGATGCTAATGCTAACGGTATAGCTTAGCTTAGCTTAGCATATAGCTTATTGTTGTTAGCATAGTACCCAGTTTATGCAAAATGTGATTTCCCAGTAAAGTTATTTTGAGATCTGGCCATTCGGTAGCAATTACGAGATGATAATATATTATTCTTTGAATGACAATATTATAATTTACCAATGTTTTCGAATAGTAATTCCGTGATTTGTAATGCTGGATTCACTGGGTGCATTCGAGCCGAAAAAATTCTGAATTTCACCGCGACTGTAAATGCTGTTTTTGGATATAAATATGAACTTGATGGAACTAAAAATGCATGTATTATATAACATAATGTCCTATGAGTGTCATCTGATGCAGATTGTCAAAGGTAAGTGCATAATTCTAGCTAGTTTTCTGTCTGTTGATGCCCTTCTTTGAATTGGCTAAACATTACACGCAGCTATTGTCAATGTACTCTCCTCACATAACCTAACTTTATGCATTCTCCGTAATGCCTCTGAAAATCGGACAGCGTGGTTAGATTTAGGAGATATATCTTTCAAATGGAGGAAAATAGTTGATTATTTGATTATTTGAAATGATTACTCTTGCAGTTTTGAATTCCCCGCCATGGTCACATGACAATGAATCCCAATACCGGGATTAGATCCTGCCCCCTGGCCTCAACAGGTTTTAAGGAGATGTTTATCTTTCAAAGGGTGTAAGATAGTTGTATGTTTGAGAAATTTGAATTATGACAATAGTTTTCAAATTTGGCGCCCTGATGTTTCACAGGCTGTTGATAGTGTGTACCGCGGGTGGGACGCTAGCGTCCCACGTAGCCCATAGAAGTTGATGCGGGCTGGTCTCATTGATAACAATAGTGAAGCTGACATTGTGACGCAGAACAATGGACTGGGAATAGAACTTTCAAAAGGTGAGTTGGTGCAACAGTGTTCAATACAACTAATAGGAGCTGGCAGGGTGAAACATGACCTAAAATAAGACCTGTTTTTTCAATACAACTAATAGGAGCTGGCAGGGTGAAACATGACCTAAAATAAGACCTGTTTTTTCAATACAACTAATAGGAGCTGGCAGGGTGAAACATGACCTAAAATAAGGCCTGTTTGTTCAATACAACTAATAGGATCTGGCAGGGTGAAACATGGCCTAAAATAAGACCTGTTTTTTCAATACAACTAATAGGAGCTGGCAGGGTGAAACATGACCTAAAATAAGACCTGTTTTTTCAACACAACTAATAAGAGCTGGCAGGGTGAGACATGACCTAAAACAAGCCCCGCTTTTTCGCGTTTACTTCAAAACTACGGCAAACAGCTGGGACACATGGTAATATTATATAACTGGGCTCCTTGGCGGATGGAGTGAACTAGATTTATCTGGCTGATCGCGCTTGTCTGCCCTAAACAAACCCTGTGTACCACCCCTCCCCTGTTTAACCTTGAATTCAGTTAAGAAACAAACACTTGCCTACGAAAAGAGACACCCAACCAAAACCAACCAACTCTTTATGGATCTGTTCATACGGTGGCAGATTAGACACCACTACTCTTGTCGAAATCGGCACCAACACACCCCTCACATAAATCATACTGGTAACTAGCCGGGCAACAAGACTCACCTTTTACATTACCACAACCACCGCCTTGTTCATTCTGGATACAGAGTGTATATGTTCCTCTCCCACCTGTTCACCGACCATGATCAATAATTCCTCCACACCATTCTCCAGAACGCACCTGAAGAGACAGCGTTTCTTCTCCACTCGGTTGAGGATATCACACCTCCCAAACAAACTACCCTACTCCCCCCTCAACTCTAACCGATAAACAGTGGAAACCAATAAATAAACCCTTAACAACTAGAAAATACGCAAAAAGAATAGTTGCCCTCCTCAGGAACCACAAAACCCTCACACAACACCTTCTTCTATGATATAATGGCGGTCCGCAAACCAACGTTAAAGGTGCATGGCGCCACCTACTGTGCTGGAGTGTGTTCAATCACGGTTTACACCATTTCTAAATCCTCCTACCTAACTCAGTACTTCTGAGAAAATAAAAACGAGCCCTACTAACTTCAAATAGACCCTCCCCCATCCCTCCCCCAAATGCCTTCCAACCCCCCCAACCCCATCCAACCTCAATGACCATACACTTCAATCTTTCCCTCTCTTCAACATCCTTACAACAATATAACAACACATGCTCCACCGTTTCATTGACAAAACCCTCCAGACACAAACCATTCACATGCTGCCAACCAAATGTAAGGACCTGTTCAATGTACAATGCTCTAAGCACAATCGAGTAAACACCACCTCTTCCTTCCTAATCTGACCTTTGAATCTTGGTCCACCGACCTTTAGAGGACATATAAATGCCGTCCCTTGTGCTCAGAGTCCCATCTCTTCTGCCACACATCTGTCAAAATGTCTCTGATCTTACATTTGTCCTCACCTCTACCCAGTGGAACATTAACATATATTATATCTTGTTTTAAAGCTCTTTTAGCTAACTGGTCTACAATTTCATTCCCTTCCACACCTGAATGTGCTGGGACCCAGCAGAATCTCACTACTACACCCATTCTCTCATTTCTCCATAATAACCTGAATACCTCCAATAGTTGGTCACTCCTATTAGATTTACCAGATGAAAAACTACTCAATACAATCTGAGCATACTATAATTCTAACAGGCTGTACATCCTCCACCCACTGGAGGGCAACTATTATCACCAACAGTTCAACTGAGTATACTGACAGTTCATCTGTTAGTCTTCTACATATCTGCACATCACATTCAGGAAAGTAAACACCTGCTCCTGTGCTCCCTATCTGGGTCCTTGGATCAAATCTATGAAAAGAGGTAAAAAAGCATAACAACTTCTACCAATGTAATTATCAACCAGTTTCCCTTTATCACTGACTTCTGACCATTTTTTTCCTTTTGTCTACCAAGGTGAGATCAACAACAGGATCTGGGAGTAACCCTGGAGGAACATCCCCTATCACCACAGAAGGGCCAACCTCTAACTCCCTCAAACCACTCTCATCAGCAACTTTCCAACTGTCCAAACAAAACCACTGCCTTGTCTACTAGTATATTCCCAACAGTCATCTAGAACAGTAGCAGTGGGATGCTCAACCTCACAGCCTTGCAACCCAATAAGATAATGACAATTTATTACGACATATACCCAAAGGCATCTCACCCGCCTCCACTAGTAAGACACATACAGATGTTGATTAAAATGCACCAATACATATCCTTAAAGCTATATACTGGATTCTGTCCAGCTTAAGTCTTTGCCACTGTCCCATAAACTATTCACCAGTAACAAATTGTCGTCCTGATCAGAGCTCTATAAATATCCATCAACGATTGTCTGTCAGCACCCCATTCATAACCAGAGACCCACACAACCAACTACCACGAAAGTGATGGAATGAGAGAGAGAGACATCGTTACAACAATGTACATAGACACAATATAATGTTTCTTCTTCTTTGGAGTTTAACGGCGGTTGGCATCCAATATGTTGTATTACCGCCCCCAACTGGACTATAATATAAATCTTTTTTACTTTCTGATACAAAATAGGAAAAGGAACATATTTTTTCAAATAAAAAAACACCCTTCCAACTCACCCTACACTCGTTAAAAACCCACTACCCCATTCCACTACTTTGACCCTGTCTGGTCCTGCACCATGCCAACTAACCCTACACTCATCCACTACCCCATTCCACTACTTTGACCCTATCTGCTCCTGCACCATGCCAACGACCTGGGAGGACGGGACACCACCACTCAACACACCCTGGAAATCTTCTGAAGTCAAATCTTATATGACAAAATACTTCTCTGCAGCTGCCACTACAACATCTATTGTCTCTGATTTACGTTCCATTTCTGAGGTACAGTTGATAACCATTGCTATGAACTCTAAGAAGCCAACCTTACTGAAGCATATATCCCTCGTTGGCCTATCCCTCTGTGCTGTCACAGATCTACTACTCACAGGGATCCTCTCAGGATCCCTCATCCTTGACCCATCCTCCTCTACTTTCTTCACTGCTTCAGCATACGACACCTTCTGCACTACTCTGACTCTAGACACCTCAACTTGCCTCTCTCTCACCAGACACCTCTGATCCCCAGCAACATGGACACCCCTACAGTTGACACACAGAACTTTATCCACCAAAACTACACAATCCTCTAACCCATGACCTCCTCCACACTTCCCACATCTTGTAATCTCCCTCCTACAAACTGCTGCAACATGACCATAAACGTTGCACCTGAAACAGCTCAGTGGATTCAACACAAAGACTCTAACAGGATAACTGATATATCCCAACATGACTTTGTCGGGTAAAGACTCAAAAGGACTGACATTGACTCCTCTGTTTCACCACGCTCACCACCGGGTCTGCGTCATACCAATCGGCGGGCATCACAAACACAAGGAATTTTCAACTTCAATTGCTCCACCTCCACACTTAACGTGACCCAAGAAATCACACATTTCAATGGTGTCCTGTTCATAAGAGCAAAATATGAAACAGATCTTGTTGCGTGACACGGAGCGAAAATATGAAATGTCTCTATTCCTTTGAAACTTTTATGACTGTAATGTTTACTTTTCATTTCAAATTGTTTATTTCATTTTACTTTTGTTTAGTATCTATTTATCTTGCTTTGGTAATGTAAACATATGTTTCCCATGCCAATAAAGGTCTTTGAATTGAATTGAGAGAGAGAGAGGTCCATGTTAATGTATAGGGGACATGAGTCAGTCATGGTTACTCATGGTTATGTGATGAGGTAGCCCCGCCTGCAACTTCTAAATCAGTGTCGGCCCAATAGGGAATGTTCTCTTGGTGTAATGGTCAAGATGTTGGTTTATCCCACGGTAAACCTGGGTTCATATCCCGTCAGTTACATTAAGCAGTCAATTCTCTGAAAGGGGTCCAGACAGCCTGTTCCCAACAGTGGGGTCAGTGGGATTGAAGAGGGGCTCCTCCCTCCCTCTCTCTCTCTCTCTCTCTGACTGGAGGAGAGAAGTGAAATGGTGTGTCTCCTCTGGTCAACAATACTCACCTTGAGAGACTCCACAGCCTGTTGGAGCTCCTTCAGCTCCTTCTCTCTCTCCTGGAATCTCTGCTGGACCTTCTGCTGACTCATCCCCAGCTGCCTCTGTGGAGAATCACTCTTCAATGAGCTATCAAGCTTTATTTGTCCAGTAGATCAATAGTACAGTCATGTGACATAGGGCCCATAGAGAGGAAGGTCTAAAATATTGAGGACGTCCATTTACAATGTTATATTATGTTTATATGTGAATGATTATAGTTTTTTATGGTAGAACTACTGTATCAAGGAGTTGAGACTGAACTCTGGACTAATAAAAGAGCATTCAGAATGTGTTAGACTTTCGAAAATATACATTTGAAGCAAAATCAATATACTCACGGTTTGTGTCCATATTTGTGGATCCATTTCATTTGAATGATCTCATATTCAAACAGACTTAGTTCCTACTGTATCTTTAATTCTTTGTTTATCAGACAGTCACCAACAACTTGTTCTGGTCTTACCTGTTTCTCAGTCCTCTCTGCTGCAGCTGACACTGTATCATGGCCTTTATGTTCATCCATCACACACAGCAGACAGATACACTGCTGATCGGTACGACAGTAAACCTCCAGCAGTTTGTCATGATGAGAGCAGATCTTCTCCTGTAGTTGTGCGGTGGCTTTGACCAGCTTGTGCTTCTTCAAAGCAGGAGATTCATAGTGAGGTTGGAGGTGAGTCTCACAGTAAGAAGCCAGACACACCAGACAGGACACGAGGGCTTTCTGCTTTCTGGTCCCAGTGCAGACATCACACGCCACATCTCCAGGTCCAGCATAGCACAGAGCAGGAGGGGGAGCAGCCTGGAGTCCTGTCTTCTTCAGTTTCTCCACCAGCTCAGCCAACATGTTATTTTTCCTCAGATTAGGCCTTGGAGTGAAGGTCTCTCTGCACTGAGGACAGCTATAGACCCCTTTCAGAACATCCTGATCCCAGCAGTCCTCAATACAGATTCTACAGTAACTTTGTCCACAGGCAGTAGTCACCGGATCCTTCAGTAGATCCAGACAGATGGAGCAACAGAACAGGTCCTGATTCTCTGCCATTTTGGTGCTCTCTCCTGTAGGTTAAGCAATGGCAGTGTGAAAGATGACTTTCTGTTGATTGTCAAAGATGACTTTCTGTTCAGTGTGAAAGATGACTTTGTGTTTCATGGAACTCTACACCAGAGGACAGGGAGTGGTTTCCTACTTGACTGTATTTTCTGTATGTAGAGGTGGTGTGGTTTCTTTGATAAGGAAGTATGACAGTGTGTTGGTTAGTAGGCAGAGATGGTTAGTATTTATATATTATGCTCTGTCGTGGGTCTCCCGGTCGCGGCCGTCTGCGACAGAGCCTGGACTCGAACCCAGAATCTCTAGTGGCACAGCTGACACTAAGTACTTTTTTTACCATTTATTATATCGGTTCACATCTTGTGGTCTCCCTTTCACCCTGCATTGGTATCAGCAGTATAATAGTACTATGTTGGGATAGACTGTCTGCTAAATGACAACATTGGTATCAGCAGTATGATAGTACTATGGTGTGATAATACTGTCTGCTAAATGACAACATTGGTATCAGCAGTATGATAGTACTATGGTGTGATAAGACTGTCTGCTAAATGACAACATTGGTATCAGCAGTATGATAGTACTATGGTGTGATAAGACTGTCTGCTAAATGACAACATTGGTATCAGCAGTATGATAGTACTATGGTGTGATAAGACTGTCTGCTAAATGACAACATTGGTATCAGCAGTATGATAGTACTATGGTTTGATAAGACTCTGCTAAATGACAACATTGGTATCAGCAGTATGATAGTACTCTGGTTTGATAAGACTCTGCTAAATGACAACATTGGTATCAGCAGTATGATAGTACTGTTGGGATAGACTGTCTGCTAAATGACAACATTGGTATCAGCAGTATGATAGTATTATGGTGTGAGAAGACTGTCTGCTAAATGAACTAAATATAAATGTGTATGTAAAAATGTTGATATATATTTTGTTGAGGGAAAATGTACGATTGTAATATGTTGTTGGCTCACCTAGCTGTCTGAAGATCAATGCACTAAACAGAGCGTCTGGTAAATGACTCAAATGTAAAAGTAAAATATTGTAAAGCATGCTGAGTATTATTCTTATTGAGCTCTGCCTCCAAATAAGGCCAATAATAATACCCAGTGTGCTTTGTGGTAAATTTGGTATGTTAATTTTCACATATAAATTCGTATTTTAGTTAGTTAGCTTATCCAGAGTGACTTGCTCAACTAAGGTAGATAACAACATACAGTATCATTGTCAACAAGCAAGAAAAAAGGTTTTGTAACCGTTACTGAAACGGGTGTTGCTGTTTGGTCCATCTACTTCCAAATACTTTCTAGATTAAAAATTAAATATGTTACATAATATATATTACATAATACAAGTATTAGTAGTTTAATTTGATACATTGATCTTTATGGTATTTTGTATTTATATGTAGTAATTTCTGTCCATCCCTGGTAGTAGAATACTCTTGTCTGTAAGGTGTTTTCAGGACCAGGACACGAGGTAAAGGAGACACACAGGAAAATGTCATGTAGTTTTATTAAAAATAAATGTTTCAAAAAAATCACTTTCAAAAGGATTTCAAAATGCTAAATAAAACACCTAGCTCTCCTCAGAGCATAATCACTGGGCGGTCTCTTAAAAACTGCACGCAGAGGCATAAAAATGTGTTGTAGAAATTCTAACCAGAAAGGGGAGAAACTGAAGAATCTTTCAACAACAGCTGTATTAATATGTGGAGACATGAGGTCAACCATCACTCAGGGTGCACGGTAGAGAGACCAATGATTCAGGAACAACAGCTGTATTAATATGTGGATACATGAGGCTGGTCAACCATCACTCAGGGTGCATGGTAGAGAGACCAATGATTCAGGAACAACAGCTCTCTTATAGAGACACTATTTTACATGAGATTCAAGTGTCACCATCTTACACAAGCAGTTTGGAAAAGGCTCATTTCAGGGGTTAAGCTAAAACATGCTACTCAGCTGTTAGGTGAAACTCTCATTGTGGTCAGGGCGTGGTTTCAGTTCTAGGAACATGTTTCTGAGAACTGACACATCTCAGTGGTCAACCCTAATGCTGAGCTGTTGTCGTGACTTCTATCTCAACAACAGGACGCTGCCCCTACCCAGAAGCTCTTTTGGCACTCCGCCTACAACATTTGGTTTAGACAGAGGACCAGGAAGAGGAACTTGTACGACACGCTGTTCTAATTCAGATTTACTGGCACAATGTTTTCTTCATTGTATCTTCTTCACACAATAACTCAGTTTAGTACCTTGAAGACTAACTATATGTCATCTCACTTAATTACCTGGTACCTCAGTTAATTTCTGTCACCACAAATGTTTTCCACAAGTTCATCTGACTAAGTCAGTAGATAAAGGGCTTCATCTGACTCTGGGTCAGTAGATAAAGGGCTTCATCTGACTCTGGGTCAGTAGATAAAGGGCTTCATCTGACTCTGGGTCAGTAGATAAAGGGCTTCATCTGACTCTGGGTCAGTAGATAAAGGGCTTCATCTGACTCTGGGTCAGTAGATAAAGGGCTTCATCTGACTCTGGATCTGACCACCATACCAATCAAAACTATAACTGAAATGTCTTTGGCCACCATACCAATTAAAACTACATCAAAAGAGTTCATCAAGAGGTCCATAGTCTTGAGATAGTGGCTGGGTTGGAGACCCACCAGCTGCATGGTGGCTCACCAAACGGGCATAGAGAGCTGACTGCAGCAAGGTGTACTGCTTAACTAGGATGTGGTCCTAGGATGTGGTCCTTTGAGCACACACACACACACATCTCACTCCTCTTGGCTTCCATGGCAACCCACACAGGAACCTTTCCCCAATAGAATCTTTCCCCACAGGAACCACACCTGTTGGCATTCTGACAACAACAACAAAAATCGCAACATTGTTTCAATAATATATAGAACTTTTTTTGCAGCTCTGGTATATTAAGCTTTTTTGAGGCCTTACTCACTATTCATACTGTGGCAGCACAATGTAACGGCCGTCGTATGAAAGGGACCAAGGCGCAGCGGGTTGAGTGCTCATTATATATTTATTTTGAACACTTAAGAAAACAAAACAAGAAATCGCACGAACTAACAGGATTACAGGCTAAAAACAGCTATGTAAATCACAACTTCCCACAAAACACACCCCTCTATATAGGACCTTCAATCAGAGACAACGAGGAACAGCTGCCTCCAATTGAAGGCCAAATCAATAAACTCAACAGAACTAAAAAGACTAGAACATAGAACTATACTAACATAGAACATAGCCCAAAAACCCCGGAACACACTAACCAAACACCCCTCTACATAAACACACCCCAGATAAAACAAATACCCCCCTGCCACGTCCTGACCAAACTACAATAACAAATAACCATTTTACTGGTCAGAACGTGACAGTACCCCCCCAAAGGTGCAGACCCCGGATGCACCTCACACAAAAGAAATAACCACAAAATAAACCCCCCCAAACTAAAGGGAGGGAAGGGAGGGTGGCTGCCGTCCCCGACGGTTCCCGTGCTACACCCCCCCTCCCCAATCCTCCTACTGTGGAGGTGGCTCAGGCTCTGGCCTTAGTCCCCCACCTAACCTGTCCACCCCCCTAAATACCTTTGGCTGAGGCACGTCACTGTAGACCTCAGGCAGAAGGATGATTCTGGGAGCTCCGGACTGTAGGGCGACTCTGGGAGCTCCGGACTGTAGGCCGTCTCTCTCGGTTCCGGACTGTAGGCCGTCTCACTCGGTTCCGGACTGTAGGCCGTCTCACTCGGTTCCGGACTGTAGGCCGTCTCACTCGGTTCCGGACTGTAGGCCGTCTCACTCGGTTCCGGACTGTAGGCCGTCTCACTCGGTTCCGGACTGTAGGCCGTCTCACTCGGTTCCGGACTGTAGGCCGTCTCTCTCGGTTCCGGACTGTAGTCCGTCTCACTCGGTTCCGGACTGTAGTCTGTCTCACTCGGTTCCGGACTGTAGTCTGTCTCACTCGGTTCCGGACTGTAGGCTGTCTCACTCGGTTCCGGACTGTAGTCTGTCTCACTCGGTTCCGGACTGTAGGCTGTCTCACTCGGTTCCGGACTGTAGGCTGTCTCACTCGGTTCCGGACTGTAGTCTGTCTCACTCGGTTCCGGACTGTAGGCTGTCTCACTCGGTTCCGGACTGTAGTCTGTCTCACTCGGTTCCGGACTGTAGGCTGTCTCACTCGGTTCCGGACTGTAGGCTGTCTCACTCGGTTCCGGACTGTAGGCTGTCTCACTCGGTTCCGGACTGTAGGCTATCTCTGGACGGGGCACTGTCGTCGGAAGCTCTGGACGGGGCACTGTCGTCGGAAGCTCTGGACGGGGCACTGTCGTCGGAAGCTCTGGACGGGGCACTGTCGTCGGAAGCTCTGGACGGGGCACTGTCGTCGGAAGCTCTGGACGGGGCACTGTCGTCGGAAGCTCTGGACGGGGACCGCGCACTGAAAGCCTGATGCGTGGGGCTGATACTGGAGATGCCAGACTGTATATACGCACCCCAAGACTAGTGCGGGGAGCAGGAACAGGACGAGTTGGACTGGGCTGATGCACTGTAGGCCTGGTGCGTGGGGCTGGTACTGAAGATACCAGACTGGAGACACGCACCCCAAGGCTAGTGCAGGGAGCAGGAACAGGACGATTTGGACTGGGCTGACGCACTGGAGGCCTGGTGACTGGGGCTGGTACTGGAGATGCCAGACCGGATACACGCACCCCAAGGCTAGTGCGGGGAGCAGGAACAGGACGAGTTGGACTGGGCTGATGCACTGGAGGCCTGGTGCGTGGGGCTGGTACTGAAGATACCAGACTGGAGACACGCACCTCAAGGCTAGTGCGAGGAGCGAGAACAGGATACACTGGGCCGTGAAGGGGCACTGGTGGTCTTGAGCGCAGTACTGGTACCACCCTTACTGGCTGGATGTCCGCTTCCCCCTGGTAAATGCGGGACGCTGGCACCGTGCACACCGGCATGTGAATGTCGGCCTTGACGCTGTGCACATCACCCCATAGCACGGGGCCTGACCAGTAACAAGCTGCCTCCGATAAGCACGGGGAGTTGGCTTCGGGCTTAACCCTGGCCCAGCCAAACTACCCGTGTGCCCCCCAAAAAAGATTCTTGGGGCTGCCTCTCAGGCTCCCTTAACTCCTCCATAGCCCTGGATATGCTCCTCCTCATTTCCGCCCATGTCCATCCTTCTTCATCGTGCTCCTTCCTCCGCTGCTTGGTCCGTTGTAGGTGGGAAGTTCTGTAACGGTCGTTGTATGAAAGGGACCAAGGCACAGCGGGTTGAGTGCTCATTATATATTTATTTTGAACACTTAAGAAAACAAAACAAGAAAACGCACGCACGCACGCACGCACGCACGCACGCACGCACGCACGCACGCACGCACGCACGCACGCACGCACGCACGCACGCGATTACAGGCTAAACACAGCTATGTAATCACAACTTCCCACAAAGCCCAAACAAAACACACCCCTCTATATAGGACCTTCAATCAGAGGCAACGAGGAACAGCTGCCTCCAATTGAAGGCCAAATCAATAAACTAAACATAGAACTAAAAAGACTAGACTAGAACATAGAAATATACTAACATAGAACATAGCCCAAAACCCCCGGAACACACTAACCAAACACCCCTCTACATAAACACACACCCACTAACCACATGAAACAAATACCCCCCTGCCACATCCTGACCAAACTACAATAACAAATAACCCCCTTTACTGGTCAGAACGTGACACACAATGACCAAACAATATGTGTATGTGAGTCTCTTGATCATATCTTTGATCATGACACTAGTGAGGAGGAAAGAGTCCATGTTAATGATGATCAGAATAAAACTGATATTAGGTAAACAATAACTAATGATTGATTGACTGGTATGATATCGATATTCTGATATTCTTGAGTTAATTCGGGAAACGGTAACTCGATAAATGAATTTTTCCCGTGTTGCCCAGGTTACTACTGAGTTAATTGTTGCATGATTAATTGAATCACGTAATAATTAAACGTTAGGTAATTGATTTGATAAACAGCATGTCATCACATTAATAGCAGTCTAAAAGTAGACACTGCGGTTGGAACCAAAAATCTCACATTAGGGCTCATCAGACCAAAGGACAGATTTCCACCAGTCTAATGTCCATTCCTCGTGTTTTTTGACCCAAGCAAGTCTCTTCTTCTTATCCTCTTACATCTAGATGTTCCGCTAGCCTCGCCAATATCCAATGATAGAGTGTGGCGCGAATTACAAATACCTCAAAAATGCCAAAACTTCAATTTTTCAAACATATGACTATTTTACACCATTTTAAAGACGAGACTCTCCTTTATCTGACCACATTGTCCGATTTCAAAAAGGCTTTACAACGAAAGCAAAACATTAGATTATGTCAGGAGAGTACCCAGCCAGAAATAATCAGAAACCCATTTTTCAAGCTAGCATATAATGTCACAAAAACCAAAACCACAGCTAAATGCAGCACTAACCTTTGATGATCTTCATCAGATGACACTCCTAGGACATTATGTTATACAATACATGCATGTTTTGTTCTTTCAAGTTCATATTTATATCAAAAACCAGCTTTTTACATTAGCATGTGACGTTCAGAACTAGCATACCCACCAAAACCACCGGTGAATTTACTAAATTACTCACGATAAACGTTCACAAAAAACATAACAATTATTTTAAGAGACCAGCTAACCGCAGGACTCTCCAGAGGGTGGTGGGTTCAGCCCAACGCGTCACCGGGGCCACACTGCCTCCCCTCCAGGACATGTACACCACCCGTTGTCACAGGAAGGACAAGAAGATCATCAAGGACCTCAGCCACCCGAGCCACGGCCTGTTCACCCCGCTACCATCCAGAAGGCGAGGTCAGTACAGGTGCATCAAAGCTTGGACCGAGAGACTGAAAAACAGCTTCTATCTCAAGGCCATCAGACTGTTAAACAGTCACCACTAGCTAGCCCCCGCCCAGTACCCTGCCCTGAACTTTAGTCACTGTCACTAGACGGCTAGTCATGGTTCATCCAATATAACTACTGCTGTCCACTTCATATGTATATACTGTATTCTAGTCCTGGTTCCTCCTATATAACTACTGCTGTCCACTTCATATGTATATACTGTATTCTAGTCATGGTTCATCCTATATAACTACTACTGTACATATGCTATTCTTCAGATACACTACAGACGTACTCCAAATTGTCTATACATCACATCACAGTATATATATATATATATCATTTCTTGTCCTAGTATTTTCTTTTACTTTTTAGATTTGCCCTCTGTGAGCTAGGAACACAAGCATTGTTAGATATTACTGCACTGTTGGAGCTAGGAACACAAGCATTTCACTACACCCAAAATAACATCTAATAAATATGTGTACGCGACCAATAAAATAAAATGTGATTGTATCGTTGAAAGTGTTAGATAATTCTCAATCCGTGTTGTGTCTTGTCTAAGAACAGCCCTTAGCCGTGGTACTGTATAATAACCATATATCACACCTCCTCAGGACTTATTGATTCATTACAACACATAGGTGTATTATAAGGCATTATAAAGGTCATTAGAATAATGATACATATGTACTTCATAGAAACTGTTACCCTTCATATATTCTAACAACTCACATTTTAAGATTCATTATGTCATTTGTTCCATGTTAAGGACTCTAACCTTGGAACAAAACTATTTGTCTCCCTCTTGCTGTTGCATGCAGTTCCTCTCTCTCTTCCTCCATTCCTCTAACCCCTCCCTCCCTCTAACCCCAGCCCTCTGGCAGAACCAGGAAGTCCCTCCCCCTTCCACAAACTCTCTTCTGAGGAAACGAAACTGATCTGAGTCTCTGTGTCGTCTGTCTGTGTGAGAGTGAACAACCGTCCAAATGGCTCAACAGGGAGTTCCGCTGGACCAGGACCAGTTCTGTTGTTCTGTCTGTCTGGATCTACTGAAGGAGCCAGTGGTTATTCCCTGTGGACACAGTTACTGTAGGAGCTGTATTGAGGGCTACTGGGATCAGGATGTTCTGAAAGGGGTCTATAGCTGTCCTCAGTGCAGAGAGACCTTCACTCCAAGGCCTAATCTGAGGAAAAATAACATGTTGGCTGAGGTGGTGGAGAAACTGAAGAAGACAGGACTCCAGGCTGCTCCCCCTCCTGCTCTGTGCTATGCTGGACCTGGAGATGTGGTGTGTGATGTCTGCACTGGGACCAGAAAGCAGAAAGCCCTCATGTCCTGTCTGGCATGTCTGGCCTCTTACTGTGAGACTCACCTCCAATCTCACAATGAATCTCCTGCTTTCAAGAAGCACAAGCTGGTCAAAGCCACCGCACAACTACAGGAGAAGATCTGCTCTCATCATGACAAACTGCTGGAGGTTTACTGTCGTACCGATCAGCAGTGTATCTGTCTGCTGTGTGTGATAGATGAACATAAAGGCCATGATACAGTGTCAGCTGCAGCAGAGAGGACTGAGAAACAGGTAAGACCAGAACAACTTGTTGGTGACTGTCTGATAAACAAAGAATTAAAGATACAGTAGGAACTAAGGCCGTTTGAATATGAGATCATTCAAATGAAATGGATCCACAAATATGAACACAAACCTTGAGTATATAGATATGTTAACCCAGATTCTCCAAATGTATCACCATTTTCTAAAGTCAAACACTATTATCATTCTGAATGGCCTTTTATGAATCCAAAGATCAGTCTCAACCCCTTAAAACATGTAGGTTGTAAAACTATAATCATTCACATAGCAACATAATATCATATTGTAAAGGGACTTCCTCAGGATTGTAGACCTTCCTCTCTATGGGTCCTATGTCACATTACTATACTATTGATCTACTGGACAAATAAAGCGTGATAGCTCATTGAAGAGTGATTCTCCACAGAGGCAGCTGGGGATGAGTCAGCAGAAGGTCCAGCAGAGATTCCAGGAGAGAGAGAAGAGGCTGAAGGAGTTCCAACAGGCTGTGGAGTCTCTCAAGGTGAGTATTGTTGACCAGAGGAGACACCATTTCACTTCTCTCCTCCAGTCAGAGAGAGAGAGAGAGAGAGAGAGAGAGAGAGAGAGAGAGAGAGAGAGAGAGAGAGAGAGAGAGAGAGAGAGAGAGAGGGGACCTTCTCCAATCCCATTATGTCTGGACCCCTATGAGACTGCTTAATGTAACTGATGGGATATGATATGAACCCAGGTCTACCGTTGGATAAACCAACATCTTGACCATTACACCAAGAGAACATTCCCTATTGGGCCGACACTGATTTAGAAGTCGCAGGCGGGGCTACCTCATCACATAACCATGAGTAACCATGACTGACTCATGTCCCCTATACATTAACATGGAGCTCTCTCTCTCTCTCTCTCTCTTTCTCAATTCAATTCAAAGGTCTTTATTGACATGGGAAACATATGTTTACACTGCCAAAGCAAGTGAAATAGATAATTAACAAAAGTGAAATTAACAACCAGAAATGAACAGTATACATTACACTCACAAAAGTTTCAATGGAATAGAGACATTTCAAATGTTATAATTCAAGAGCAAACAGAGAGAGCCGTGCGCCAGACTGAGTTCTGGAGGTGAAATGGAAATGAATGTGGGAGAGTTAAGTGAGGTAGAAGGTGTGGTGAAGAGCTCAGAACCAGAGCCTGGCATCAATGGACATGATAAAGAAGAATCTGGTGCAGTAGGAGTTACATTTTTGGAGAAAGTGGATCCATACCTTTTGGCAGATCCATTTGTGGTTTCAGGGTGGGTGGGAAAGGAGTTGGGTGCCGTTGAATCAGTGAAGCTAACCTGTAGTGGACTTGTGATATTTGTTTGTGTTTCTTCTGACCAGAGGGAGTGGTCGCTCCGTGTCACGCAACTTGGGTCAAGTTCTGTTTCTTGCTTTGCTCTCAGGAACAGGACACCATAGAAAGGAGTGGCAGGTACTAAGTTTATGGTCATGTTGCAGCAGTTTGTAGGAGGGAGATTCCAAGATGTGGGAAGTGTGCAGGAGGTCATGGGATAGAGGATTGTGTAGTTTCGGTGGATAAGGTTGGGTGTGTCAACTTTAGTGGTGTCCATGTTGCTGGGGATTGGAAGTGTCCGGTGAGAGAGAGGTAGGTTGAGGTGGCTAGCGTCAGAGTAATGCAGAAGGTGTCGTATGCTGAGGCAGTGAAGAAAGTAGAGGAGGATGGGTCAAGGCTGAGGGATCCTGAGAGGATCCCTGTGAGTAGTAGATCTGTGACAGCACAGAGGAATTGGCCAACGAGTGATATATGCTTCAGTAAGGTTGGCTTCTTAGAGTTCAAAGCAATGGTTATCAACTGTACCTCAGAAATGGAACGTAAATCACAGACAATAGATGTTGTGTTGGCAGCTGCAGAGAAGTATTTGGTCATATGAGATTTGACTTCAGAAGAGTTCCAGGGTGTGTTGAGTGGTGGTGTCCCGTCCTCCCAGGTCGTTGGCATGGTGCAGTAGCAGATAGGGTCAAAGTAGTGGAATGGGGTAGTGGGTTTTTAATGAGTGTAGGGTTAGTTTGAAGGGTGTTTTTTTATTTGAAAAAATATGAAATGTTCCTTTTCCCATTTTGTATGACAAAGTAAAGTAGATTTATATTATAGTCCAGTTGGGGGCAGTAATACAACATATTGGATGCCAACCACTGTTAAACTCCAAAGAAGAAGAAACGTTAAACTATGTCTATGTACAGTGTTGTAACGATGTCTCAATCTCTCATTCCATCACTCTCGTGGTAGTTGGTTGTGTGGGTCTCGTTATGAATGGGGTGCTGACAGACAATCGTTGATGGATATTTACAGAGCTCTGATCAGGACAACAATTGATTACGGGTGTATAGTTTATGGAACAGCGGCAAAGACTTAAGCTGGACAGAATCCAGTATATAGCTTTAAGGATATGTATTGGTGCATTTAAATCAACATCTGTATGTGTCTTACTAGTGGAGGCAGGTGAGATGCCTTTGGGTATACGGCGTAATAAATTGTCATTATCTTATTGGGTTGCAAGGCTGTGAGGTTGAGCATCCCTCTGCTACTGTTCTAGATGACTGTTGGGAATATACTAGTAGACAAGGCAGTGGTTTCGGTTGGACAGTTGTAGGTATCAATGTTATTATGGAGAAATGAGAGAATGGGTGTAGTAGTGAGATTCTGCTGGGTCCCAGCACATTCAGGTGTGGAAGGGAATGAAATTGTAGACCAGTTATCTAAAACAGCTTTAAAACAAGATATAATATATATTAATGTTCCACTGGGTAGAGGTGAGGACAAATGTAAGATCAGAGACATTTTGATAGATGTGTGGCAGAATAGATGGGACTCTGAGCACAAGGGACGGCATTTATATGTCCTCTAAAGGTAGGTGGACCAAGGTTCAAAGGTCAGATTAGGAAGGAAGAGGTGGTGTTTACTCGATTGTGTGTAGGACATTGTACATTGAACTGGTCCTTACATCTGGTTGGCAGCATGTGAATGGTTTGTGTCTGGAGGGTATTGTCAATGAAACGGTGGAGCATGTGTTGTTATATTGTTGTAAGGATGTTGAAGAGAGGGAAAGATTGAAGTGTAGGGTCATTGAGGTTGGATGGGGTTGGGGGGGTTTGGAAGGGATTTGGGGGATGGGGGAGGGTCTATTAGAAGTTAGTAGGACTCTTTTTTATTTTCTCAGAAGTACTGAGTTAGGTAGGAGGATATAGAAATGGTGTAAACCGTGATTGAACACACTCCAGCACAGTAGGTGGCGCCATGCACCTTTAACGTTGGTTTGCGGACCACCATTATATCATAGAAGAAGAAGGTGTTGTGTGAGGGTTTTGTGGTTCTTGAGGAGGGGTACTATTCTTTTTTTGCATTTTTTCAAAAAAAAAAAATTCTAGTTCTTTAGGGTTTATTTTTTAGAACCCAATGATCCGTGTCAACATCATCAATATACAGCTTCCGTCCCTCTCCTCGCCCCAACCTTGAACCAGGGACCCTCTGCACACATCAGCAACTGACACCCCACGCATCGTTACCCATCGCGCCACAAAAGCCGAGGACCTTGCAGAGCCATCACATCAAGGTCTCAGAGCGAGTGACGTCACCGATTGAAACGCTATTAGCGCGCACCACCGCTAACTAACTAGCCATTTCACATCGGTTACACCAGCAATTGGCGTGGGATAGGTGGGGCAGGTTTGAGACTGATCTCTCGAATTAAATACACTTTATTTCTCAGCTGCCTCATCAATGTCTTTACGTGAATTAATAACTTTTAATTGGAAAAATATTTCCAATAGATGGCAGCATAAGACCACGAAGCATCAGTTATAGGCTACAAGCAGCAATATGATTGACATAAAATAGCATGCAACCAAAGACTATATGTCCCATGATTTTCTAAAATGGTCACTCATTACTTTACAGTTAGCTATATATCTCTTGTTAGTCCTGTGTTGCTTTTGGGTGATCAAAACAATATTAACTATAGCAGGTATTGAACCCTGGTCAAATAACCACTAGTCAGATGTGCTGACCTCAACCCTAGTAAACATGCATTATAACATTTTTACATTTTAGTCACTTAGCAGACGCTCTTATCCAGAGCTACTTACAGTAGTGAATGCATACATTTAATTTTCATTTCCTACATTAAAAAAAAAAATAATAATCATAGTGGCCCTGTGGGAATCGAACCCACAAACCTGGCAAACACCATGCGTCGCAAACACCATGCTCTACCAACTGAGCTACAGGGAAAATTAACATGTCATATTGGGAGTAAACAGCCTCGGAATAGAAAAGACGATGCATCTTCCAGCCCGACAATAAATGACATCATGCAGCCCTCACGGTTAGTAAATGTACCTCAACATGCCCCTCTCTTGTGGGAGAAGGCAGAGTGCTCGCTGCTCGCAGACGGAACAAGCTTTTGGAGGGGCTTGTTGAGTTGAATACTTGTACTTGACCTAAACTAATCTGAACTGTTTTATGCTACCATCTATTGGAATTATTTAGCATTACCAGCAGTACTGAATAAAGTGTATATCCTTACTAAAGTAGTAATTACTCAGAATTGCAAAACATAAAGTGTTAGAGTCCATTTTATCACTAACAGCCATAAAATAACCATTTATAGCATAATGAAACTGACATAAACCAAAAACATCATACATTTAGTTAATTATATTAAAATGTATATATTTAAATGGGTGACATTATCTGCCAAAGTAAAACTCCCTTAATTAAGCGCTCGTCCCGCATGCGGGATCAACATCCAGTGAAAAATCATATCGCCATATTCATGACCGAACCATAACAAAATTTTATATATTTTTTCTTCTCAAACATAGGACTATTTTATACCGTTTTATATATACACCTCTCCTGAATCGAACCACGTTGTCCGATTTCAAAAAGGCTTTACAGCAAAAGCAAAACATTACATTATGTTAGAGGTGTACATCGTCAAAGTAGCCACATCGCCATTTTCCGACCAAACACATGCGTCACAAATAACCAAAACACAGCTAAATGCAGCACTAACCTTTGGCAATCTTCATCAGATGACACTCCTACGACATCATGTTACACAATACATGCATTCTTTTGTTCAATAAAGTTCATATTTATATATAAAAACAGCATTTTACATCGGCGCGTGACGTTGAGAAAATATTTTCCCTCAAATGCATCCGGTGAATTAGCGCTACAATTTACTAAATTACTATTCGAAAACATTTTAAAATGTAATATTGTCATTCAAAGAATTATAGATTAACATCTCGTGAATGCATCCGCATTGCCAGATTTAAAAATAACTTTACTGGGAAATCACACTTTGCAATAAAAGGGGATGCTATGCTCAGAAAAATAGGCTAGGCAATACAGGTTAGCGCCATGTTGGAACAATCTAATATCAAATATACTCTTGTATACTATTGTAAATATTCCCTTACCTTTGATTATCTTCATCAGAAGGCACTTCCAGGCATCCCAGGTCCACAACAAATGTAGTTTTGTTCAAAAAAGTTAATAATTTATATCCCAATAGCTTCTTCTTTTTAGCGCGTTCCGAAGGCTACTCAAAATGTACCGTAGTGCGCGGGACCTGTCGTCACGAATGTGCAAAAAATTTATATTTAAGTTTGTTCAAACGTTGTATAACATAAATCTTTAGGGCCTTTTTCAACCAGAGCTTCAATAATATTCAAGGGACACGATTGCATTGTCTTACTAAATGTTTCGAAAGGGGAGGGTAGCCAGGGGCGCCCGCATCATAATTGTAATGGCCCTCCCCCTGTGACCAAGTTCCAAAGCCTCTCTTTGGGTCAGTTTGTACCATAGAAGACTCAAACCACTTTGTAAAGACTGGTGACATCTAGTGGAATCCTTAGGAAGTTAATCCTAACTCACTGTGTGTTTTATAGGCAAAGTGCTGAAGGTGAGTCCACAAATCAGACTTCCACTTTCTGTTAGGATCTGTCTCGGGGTTTTGACTGCCATATGAATTCTGTTATACTCACAGACACCATTCAAACAGTTTTAGAAACTTTAGGGTGTTTTCTATCCACAGCTACTAATTATATGCATATCGTAGCTTCTGAGTTTGAGTAGGAGGCTGTTTAAAATGGGCACGTATTTTTTTCAAAATTCGCTGTAGCGCCCCCTATCCTTAACGTGCGTTAAGAGGTTTTAACATATAAACACAGACACTGGACACAGACACTGAAAATGAGCTTTTTTAATATTAATCTGGTAGCTCTCAAAAGAGACTTTGCTTTGCTGAGCAGTTTTCAGGAGTGTGCTGCCTGCCTGCCTTCAGAGGAGTCTGTCTGTGAATAATGAAAAGTTAATAAGTTACATTTTAAATGTAATCTTTATTTAACTAGTTAAGAACAAATTCTTATTTTCAATGATGGCCTACCAGGGAACAATAGGTTAACTGCCTTGTTCAGGGGCAGAACGACAGATTTATACCTTGTCAGCTCAGGGATTCAATCCAGCAACCTTTCAGTTACTGGCACAAAGCTCTAACCACTAGGCTACCTGCTGCCCGGCCAAACGCTCTAACCACTAGGCTACCTGCTGCCCGGCCAAACGCTCTAACCACTAGACTACCTGCTGACCTTTCACAGAGGCCTAGTTTAAATTTATATGTGAGTCATTTAGCAGACACTCTTATCCAGAGCCACTAGGGTTAAGAGCCCAAATCTGCCTAAAAAAGGCGATTTACAGATTTTTGACCTAGTCTGCTCGGGGATTCGAACCAGCCACCTTTCAATTACTGCCCAACGTTCTTAACCACTAGATTACAAACCACTAAATGTTAAACACAAAGTGAAATGGTAGTAGATAAATGGTAAGCTGGTTAAATAAAAGCCTGCTGTTATAACTTTCAGACTGCCATTGTTTTGGGGAAATAGGGACATGTCTATTTCTCCAATTATCTCTAATAGATGTATTTATTTTAATGGTTTGAAGTTCTACACCATTTTAATCAGGATAACTTATTATTTCTAATGATGTAAGTTTAAGCAGCTTAGTTATGGTATGTCTGTTTATTTCACTAAATATCTCACAATGTGTAAATTTAGATGTTTTCATGTCGGACACCATTTTAATTAGGAGAATCTCCTCTTTCTAATGACATAAGGTTGGGCAGCGTCCTCTGCTGTCATCGATCACTAGACCAGAAATAGTCAGAAGTTGCCCGTTTTTTCCTACTTCCAGGTAATGCAGACATAAACACACTTGGCACCATCGAGGTGCGGATGTTTACTTTCTACACCAGTTGTTATTTTTCAGTTTGGTCCTAAGAACAGGTTTTAGTGGTCAAATAAAAAGGTGTAATTTTTTGGTGCCATTTAGGGGAAATGGAATTCTAAGGATCATCCCAGTCAGAAGAGGCTCTGTGAAGGTTCGTTTCAATTCATTTGCTATGGCCTCGCTAGTGTTCCAGCTCAGACAACGTTCTTTGGCCGTTTTGACTCGTTCTATTGTCCAGCCTACTAGGACTCAGGGGACAGAGGCTGGGTCTAGCTCTGCTACGGGGCAGGCTACTGGAGGGGGGACCAGGAGGGAGGAGAGTAGAGCAGGGCCAAGCGGTGTTCTGTACCTGCCTGTCCAGGAGGGGGGACAAGGCCTGGTGGACATGGAGAGCAGGGTGGCATCGTTCTGACTCAATGAGGTGCAAAGGCTACTGTACATACTGTCTCTCTCTCTCTCTCTGTCTCTGTCTCTCTCTGTCTCTCTCTCTCTGTCTCTCTCTCTCTGTCTCTCTCTCTCTGTCTCTCTGTCTCTCTCCCTCTGTCTCTCTCTCTCTGTCTCTCTCTCTCTGTCTCTCTCTCAACAGCGCTCTGCACAGGCAGCAGTGGAGGACAGTGATCAGATCTTTACTGAGCTGATTCGCTCCATTGAGAGAAGGAGCTCTCAGGTGAAGGAGCTGATCAGAGCCCAAGAGAAGGCTCAAGTGAGTCAAGCTGAAGGACTCCTGGAGCAACTGAAGCAGGAGATAGCTGAGCTGAGGAAGAGAAGCACTGAGCTGGAGCAGCTCTCACACACAGAGGATCACATCCATGTCCTCCAGGTAACTAAACTGCCTTGTTACATGTGATATGAAATTAACTTAATGTGAAACTATTCATTTCAATCATTATGCTGTCCTGTCTGTCTCTCTGTCCCTGTCTCTCCCTCTGTCTGTCCGTCCCTCTCCCTCTCTCTGTCCGCCCCCTCTCTCTCTGTCCGCCCTCTCTCTCTTTGTCCGTCCCTCTCTCTCTGTCCGTCTCTCTCTCTCTCGTTGTCCCTCTCTCTCTCTATCCGTCCCTCTCTCTCTCTCTCTGTCCCTCTCTCCCTCTCTGTGTGTCTCACTCCCTCCCTCGGTCTCTCTCTCTCTCTCCAGAGTTATCAGTCTCTCTCCAGTATCATTGTGTCTTCAGACTTACCCAGCATCGTTGTCTGTCCTCTTCAGTACTTTGGAGATGTGAGTAAGACTGTGTCTGAACTGAGAGAGAAACTAGAAGACTTCCTTAAAGGAGAATGGACCAAGATATCCACTACAGGTGTGTTGAAAACAATAAGAACATCAACTTTAGACCATTGAAAGTTCCCTACTAGTCATATACATTTGGAATATGGTATGATGATAACATTCCCTCTCTCTGTCAATGTATTTGTGTGTCTGTAGTGAATATAGTGGAGGTTGTACTGCCTCCAGAGCCCAAGACCAGAGAACAGTTGTTACAATGTGAGTCTCTTTTTTGTGAAGTAACTAACAGTCTCTTTTTACTGACACTCCTAACAATCCCTCTAGAAATATATAGCAATAGTAGATCTAATCAAAGACTAGGTATCTATCTGACTCCTCATATTTCTCTGATTTGATCTCTGCTGTGCTCTAATTAAAGACAGGGTAGATACAGTATCTGACTTAACTTGTTGTTCTGACTCCCCTCATTGGTCTCTGCTCTGCTCTTCTCCCAGATTCCTGTCAGCTCACACTGGACCCAAACACAGCATACACACGCCTCTCTCTGTCTGAAGGGAACAGAAAGGTGACCTGTACAGACCAAGACCAACCATATCCTGACCATCCAGACAGATTCACCAACCAGTGGCAGGTTCTGTGTAGAGAGGGTCTGTCTGGACGCTGTTACTGGGAGGTGGAGTGGAGTGGGGAGTGGGTTGAAACAGCAGTCTCCTATAAAGACATTAGCAGAACAGAGTCAGATACTGAATTTGGATACAATAACAAGTCCTGGAGTTTACAGTACTATAGTGGTGGTTATTGGTTCAGACACAATAATGTTGAGACTAAAGTATCAGACCCTCAGTCCTCCAGAGTAGGAGTGTACCTGGATCACAAGGCAGGTACTCTGTCCTTCTACAGTGTCTCTGACTCAATGACCCTCCTCCACAGAGTCCAGACCACATTCACTCAGCCCCTCTATCCTGGGTTTTATGTCGATGGTACTGCTGAGCTGGTTAAACTGTAGTAGGGTCCACATAGATACTAGTCATGCTGGTGTAGTCTATAGCTGAGCTGGTTAAACTGTAGTAGGGTCCACATAGATACTAGTCATGCTGGTGGTGATGGTACCCAGAAGTGATGATTCATTCTGCTTTGTTTTATGTACAATGATTTAACTGATTTGATCTTCAGATGTTCTGAATTAAAATTCAATACTTTCATTTTGATTTGTACATATATATCTTCACTTCGATTTTTTTCTGACTGATTTGAATTTAACCTCTCTCGGGTATGTGGGACGAAATCAGTGGAATCGTGTGGCGAGATATTCAAAAACCTTAAAAAAGCTATTACTTCAATTTCTCAAACATATGACTATTTTACACCATTTTAAACACAAGACTCTCATTATTAACACCTACTGACGACGCATTCAGTGGTTAACACCTACTGACGACGCATTCAGTGGTTAACACCTACTGATGATGACACATTCAGTGGTTAAAGGACAGACGTTCCGCAGCCGGAACACCTCACCAATATCCAATGGTAAAGCGTGGCGCCAAATACAAATACCTAAAAAATGCTATAACTTCAATTTCTCAAACATTTGACTATTTTACACCATTTTAAGAGTGTGCTCCTAATCTCAGCTCATTACCTGTATAAAAGACACCTGGGAGCCAGAAATCTGTCTGATTGAGAGGGGGTCAAATACTTATTTCCCTCATTAAAATGCAAATCAATTTATAACATTTTTGACATATGTTTTTCTGGATATTTTTGTTGTTATCCTGTCTCTCACTGTTCAAATAAACCTACCATTAAAATTATAGACTGATCCTTTCTTTATCAGTGGGCAAACGTACAAAATCAGCAGGGGATCAAATACTTTTTTCCCCCACTGTAATTTGGGTTGGGCTGTTGTAACTTCAAGGGACATGTACTGTGTTGGACTGTGATGTTCTGCCTCTCATAGACTCCTGTTATGTCTGCACCCTGATACAAGGCCATAGAGTTCTGGAACTGTTGCTGTATAAACAACTGTTGTGTAACAATTTGATTGTATCATCACCTCCCACTATATCAGAGACATGGAACCATTTACTCTTCTAGTTCTTCCCTGTGAAATCAGAGGTAGATCTCCCTGCAGCTGCTTGTATTAAGGATTGTTCTATTATACAGTTAAATAGTCTCAGCCTTCATCTTTGGGTCAAATGTTTCACAACGTAGGGAAATGGGAACCATTTGGAACAGAGACAGTAATTCCCCTGAACATCTTTCTCTTCCTCATCTGGTTTCTTGAACAGCCCTTCACTCCTCCCCTCTTCCTCCCCTCTTCCCTTTTCATTCTATTCTATCAGCCACACCACTAGCTCACCTCCACACAATCCATTTACAAGTTAAAGACACACCTTGGAATAAATAACAAAGGAAAACTATTACTACATGAAGTTTAGTGTTGTATTTTTTATTTCCCATCACCATAAATCATATTTAATCACTGAACAGTAGCAGACCTAACTTCATCTGTTCCTGACTCTGGATAGTGGATTAAAAAGACCATCAATCTTCAATTATTAAAGTACTATTCTGAACATTACTGATATACTGAGTGGCAAGTCAAGATATCTGCTGGTTTTATTGTTTGGTTAAGTAGCACCACCTGCAGGACAGGTTTAATGTTGCTGGACTGAGCAGTATGGGATGATGAAAGATGACACATTTAGGGCCGGTTTCCTGGACATCTACATTGAACATGCTTTTTAGTCCAGGACTAGGATTAATCTGTGTCTGGGAAACCAGACCATATACTTTAGTAGAAAGTAAGTGATTCCAGCTTGTCGTGGGCTGACTAGTCCTCAATTGTCCTTTTGTTCCTAGACCAATTTCCATGCAGCTCCAGGTGACAGAGAACACATCAATTTGGGCCGAGCCTACAAGCTGATCAATGATACTGAGGATAATTACATAGTGACAGAGAACCAACTGAGAAAGATATCAATGGTTCTGAATGACAACCAATATACATCAACACCATACATCATGAAATGTACAAGATTAAAACATTGTATTTTATCATATATGAACACCTTAAATCTCTCTCTTGGGTAGGGGGCAGTATTTTCACGTCTGGATAAAAAACATAGCCGATTTAATCTGGTTATTACTCCTGCCCAGAAACTAGAATATGCATATAATTGTTTGATTTGGATAGAAAACACCCTAAAGTTTCTAAAACTGTTTGAATGGTGTCTGTGAGTATAACAGAACTCATATGGCAGGCCAAAACCTGAGAAGGTTCTGTTCAGGAAGTGCCCTCTCTGACCATTTCTTGGCCTTCTATAGCCTCTTTATCGAAAACAGAGGATCTCTGCTGCAACGTGACATTTTCTAAGGCTCCCATAGGCTCTCAGAAGGCGCCAGAACGTTGAATGATGACTCTGCAGTCCCTAGCTGAAAAACAGTAGCGCATTTGGATAGTGGTCAATCTGAGAACAACGACACGGGTGTGCGCATGCACGTGAAGAGTCCATTTTCTTCTTTCAGTCTTTGAACGAAAACAACGTCTCCCGGTCGGAATATTATCGCTATTTTACGAGAAAAATTGCATAAAAATTGATTTTAAACAGCGTTTGACATCCTTCGAAGTACGGTAATGGAATATTTTGATTTTTTTTGTCACGACATGCGTCCGCGCGTCACCGTTCGGATAGGGACCTGAACGCATGGACAAAACAGAGGATATTTGAACATAACTATGGATTATTTTGAACCAAAACAACATTTGTGGATGAAGTAAAAGTCCTGGGAGTGCATACTGACAAAGAACAGCAAAGGTACTCCAATTTTTCTTATAGTAATTCTGAGTTTAGTGAACGCCAAACTTGGTGGGTGTCAAATTAGCTAGCCCGTGATGGCGAGCTATCTACTCAGAATATTGCAAAATGTGCTTTTGCCGAAAAGCTATTTTAAAATCTGACACCGCGATTGCATAAAGGAATTCTGTATCTATAATTCTTAAAATAATTGTTATGTTTTTGTGAACGTTTATCGTGAGTAATTTAGTAAATTGTTAGTAAATTCCCCGGAAGTTTGCGGGGGGTATGCTAGTTCTGAACGTCACGTGCTATGGTAAAAAGCTGGTTTTTGATATAAATATGAACTTGATTGAACAAAACATGCATGTATTGTAAAACATAATGTCCTAGGAGTGTCATCTGATGAAGATCATCAAAGGTTAGTGCTGCATTTAGCTGTGATTTTGTTTTTTGTGATATTATATGCTAGCTTGAAAAATGGGTGTGTGATTATTTCTGGCTGGGTACTCTGCTGACATAATCTAATGTTTTGCTTTCGCTGTAAAGCCTTTTTGAAATCGGACAGTGTGGTTAGATAAAGGAGAGTCTTGTCTTTAAATAGCTGTAAAATAGTCATATGTTTGAAAAGTGTAAGTTTTCGGATTTAGAGGAGTTTGAATTTCGCGCCCCGCCCATCATTGGATATTGGAGCAGACGTTCCGCTAGCGGAACGTGTAGATGTAAGAGGTTTTAACCACTGAATGCGTCGTCAGTAGGTGTTAACCACTGAATGTGTCGTCAGTAGGTGTTAACCACTGAATGTGTCATCATCAGTAGGTGTTAACCACTGAATGTGTCATCAGTAGGTGTTACATCTACACGTTCCGCTAGCGGAACGTCTGCTCCAATATCCAATGATGGGCGGGGCGCGAAATTCAAACTCCTCTAAATCCGAAAACTTCCACTTTTCAAACATATGACTATTTTACAGCTATTTAAAGACAAGACTCTCCTTTATCTAACCACACTGTCCGATTTCAAAAAGGCTTTACAGCGAAAGCAAAACATTAGATTATGTCAGCAGAGTACCCAGCCAGAAATAATCACACAGCCATTTTTCAAGCTAGCATATCATGTCACATAAACCCAAACCATATCTAAATGCAGCACTAACCTTTGATGATCTTCATCAGATGACACACCTAGGACATTGTGTTATACAATACATGCATGTCTGTTCAATCAAGTTCATATTTATATCAAAAAACAGCTTTTTACATTAGCATGTGACGTTCAGAACTAGCATTCCCACCGAACACTTCCGGTGATTTTATTAAATTACTCACGATAAACGTTCACAAAAAGCATAACAATTATTTTAAGAATTATAGATACAGAACTCCTCTATGCACTCGATATGTTCGATTTTAAAATAGCTTTTCGGATGAAGCACATTTTGCAATAATGTAAGTACATAGCCCGGCGTTACAGGGCTAGCTATTTAGACACCCTGCAAGTTTAGCCTTCACCAAAATCACATTTCCTATAAGAAAAATGTTCTTACCTTGCTTGTTCTTCATCAGAATACACTGCCAGGACTTCTACTTCAATAACAAATGTAGGTTTGTTCCCAAATAATCCATCGTTATATCCAAACAGCGACGTTTTGTTCGTGCGTTCTAGACACTATCCCAACGCTAAATCTCGGCCACGAGCATGACGCAAAATATGACAAAAAATTTCTAAATATTCCATTACCGTACTTCGAAGCATGTCAACCGCTGTTTAAAACCAATATTTATGCAATTTATCTCGTAGAGAAGCGATAATATTCCGACCGGGAATCTGCCTGTCTGTAAACTGAGGAAAAAACCGAAAGCCGGGGGCGGGGCGTGTCACGCGCCTAAGGCTTAGACCATTGAGTGACCACTTAGCTTTTGCCTTCCTGTGCTTCAGCCAGGGCTTTGAATTACGTCATTCCTGTTTTTCCCGGGCTATGAGACCTCATTGGAGACGTGTGAATTGTCACGTAAGAGCAGAGATCCTTTGTAAACGATAGAGATAATAAAGAAGGGCAAGAAATGTTCAGACAGGGTACTTCCTGAACAGAAGCATCTCAGGTTTTTGCCTGCCATAGGAGTTCTGTTATACTCACAGACACCATTCAAACAGTTTCAGAAACTTTGGAGTGTTTTCTCTCCAAAGCTAATAATTATATGCATATTCCAGTTTCTGGGCAGGACTAATAATCAGATTAAATCGGGTACGTTTTTTATCCAGCCGTGAAAATACTGCCCCCTAGCCATAACAGGTTAACCACTGAATGTGTCGTCAGTAGGTGTTAACCACTGAATGCGTCGTCAGTAGGTGTTAACCTCTCTAGGGTAGGTGGCACCAAATCGTCCCACCTACGTAACAGTGTAATCCTGTGGCGTGTTATTCAAATACCTTAGAAATGCTAATTTCTCAAACATATGACTATTTTACAGCATTTTAAAGACAAGACTCTCGTTAACCTCTCTAGGGCAGGTGGCACCAAATCGTCCCACCTACGTAACAGCCAGTTGAATCCTGTGGCGCGATTTTCAGAAGTATTTGGTCATACGAGATTTGACTTCAGAAGAGTTCCAGGGTGTGTTGAGTCGTGGTGTCCCGTCCTCCCAGGTCATTGGCATGGTGCAGGAGCAGATAGGGTCAAAGTAGTGGAATGGGTAGTGGGTTTTTAACACTACATTCTTTCGGTGGTTGACAATAAATAGAAATGTGGATTGGATTAATGACATCTTTTATAATCAACAGAGATTCATGAATGAAAACAGGGATGCAGTAAAGAGGTTCTCTGACCAATTATCCACCACCCCCCTCATGACCTGGTAAAATAGACTGACTCTCGATATGTTATTGGCAGAAGAGGGCAGTGTAGGTAGAATGATTAGGTTCAGCGATACACGTACATTCCTGAGAACACATCCCATGTTTGGGAAATGGATATGTGTTGCAAGAACTGTGTTATGGGCTGTTTTCACCTGTATGAGTGTGTTTGTGTTGTGTGGATGTTGTCTCGTCCCATGTGTGAGAGGTTTAATCACCAGGACTCTCGAGAGATCGATGACGCAGCAGTTGCTGAGATATGGACCGATTCCGAGCTCCGATGAGTGGGATGGCGAATGCGGGCCTCCAGGCCAGGAAGATGGCTCCTTCTCTTTCAATAACGAGGAGCCAATGTTTGATGAAACAATTTTCAACGTTTTGATTGAATTTTCAATGTTTTGATAGACTGTTCCTTTAATGAAAATTATGAAGAAAATCCTGAATCGAATTGTCATAATTGGAAAGAGGCCTAGGACTGTCATTGATGGGAATAGGAGGAAAAATTATGTATTAGTCTGGTTTAATCCTTGTATCATAATTAAATTCCATATAGCGTGTGATTTCACAATTATGTATTTCCATATAGCGTATGATTGTTGTATTTATATATAGCATGTGATTAGTAGGGTTCTCATATAGCATCTGATCATATCATGGTGAATTATTGAATCATTTAAGGGTGGAATTGATAAGAGAATTATCTAATAAAGGTAAATGAATCAATAAACCATGATGAATTATTAGTCATACAGCATGGTTAAAGAATAATCAATGTAATGATCAATGTAGGGATCGATTAGTCTGATTAGTTCCGGAAAGTCCTGAACCACTGGAGAGGAAAAGAAATGTGTGTATGCAATTAGTATAGAGAGAGAGTAAAAGCTTCAAAGAGTTCCTAACCTTGAGGGAAAAGAACAGGCTTAGCTCTGGATAGTGATTAACAGTGTGAGAAGTTTATGGGGGTTGCAGGTCACCAACGGATTGTGTGTAAATGCATGTGCGTAAGTAAGCAAGAACTATATAATGACTGTTTTGTTATCCTGACAGCAGAACGTTCTCATGAATAAAGCTACAGAAACCTTTTGCAGAAAGTCGGTGCCTAATTATTTTAACCCATTGTCTTACAAACCTTGGGCATTAGTCAAGGCGAATTGATTATTGATTATTATCATCAAAGATATAAATTCCTTTAACAAATACATGCATGTTTTGTTCAATCAAGTTCATATTTATATCAAAAACCAGCTTTTTACATTAGCATGTGACGTTCAGAACTAGCATTCCCAACGAACACTTCCGGTGAATTTACTAAATTACTCACGATAAACGTTCACAAAAAACATAACAATTATTTTAAGAATTATAGATAGAGACCTCCTTTATGCAATCGAGGTGTCCGATTTTAAAATAGCTTTTCGGTGAAAGCACATTTTGCAATATTCTGAGTAGATAGCCCAGCCATCACGGCTAGCTATTTTGACACCCACCAAGTTTGACCCTCACCAAACTCCGATTTACTATTAGAAAAGTTTGATTACCTTTCCTGTTCTTCATCAGAATGCACTCCCAGGACTTCTACTTCAATAACAAATGTTGGTTTGGTTCAAAATAATCCATAGTTATATCCAAATAGCGGTGTTTTGTTCGTGCGTTCAAGACACTATCCAAGGGTGACGAAGGGTTACGCGGCCGACGCGTTTCGTGACAAAAAAATTCTAAATATTCCATTACCGTACTTCGAAGCATGTCAACCGCTGTTTAAAATCTATTTTTTTGCTATTTTTCTCGTAAAAAAGCGATAATATTCCGACCGGGAGTCGTTGCTTTTGTTCAAAGACAAAAGAATAAAAACATGGGGTCTCCTCGTGCACGCGCCTCCAGTCTCTGTTCTCTGATCGACCACTATCTAAATGCGTTAATGTTTTTCAGCCATGGCCTGCAAAGCCACCATTCAGCTTTTTGCCGCCTTCTGAGAGCCCTTGGGAGCCGTAGGAAGTGTCACGTTACAGCAGAGATCCCCTGTTTTGGATAGAGATGATCAAGAAGGCCAACAAAAGGTCAGAGAGGGCGCTTCCTGTTTGGAATCTTCTCAGGTTTTGGCCTGCCAAATGAGTTCTGCTATACTCACAGACACCATTCAAACAGTTTTAGAAACTTTGGAGTGTTTTCTATCCAAAGCTAATAATTATATGCATATTCTAGTTTCTGGGCAGGAGTAATAATCAGATTAAATCGGGTACGTTTTTATCCGGCCGTGAAAATACTGCCCCCTATCCATAACAGGTTTTCAGCAATTGTGTGATATGTACAGGTGGACTATGTTATACAGTAATGTTTCACAAAATATTGAATAAAGGCACAAGACACATCTCCCTGACTGATCATTCATTTGGTTTATTCATGTGAAGACAAACTCAATGCTAGCTGGAATGGCATTATACAATAATTATACAATAGCTTACACAGAGTATGTTATGAAAAGAGTTCACTATTCATATCTATAGCCTTGTGCTGAGCACATCGGACCCTCTTGTGTCCTTCGATCATAGTCCATCCTTGTCATTGTCTCCACTCACTTTAAGGGGAAGGTCGTGGCACAAAAAGTACATTCTTAGCCCTTGTCATGTAGTCCATCAACTCTCGTATATTGGAGAAGTGTAGATTGGCCCCACATCGAAACCTAGACCTGTCGAAAATCACTTTGTATCCCTTTCCTTTACCTGTTACAATGTCAAAGAGGTATCCAGAGCAGTGTTCATCCATGTAACATATTGCTGCAGCAGGATTGCTTTTTCTATTTGCATACTTTTTAGGTTGTTTAACAAGGCAGTGTGCTCACATGACCCTGAGGACCTTCCATTTGTTGACTGCCCAAAATACAGTCCCCACCATGCACTTTTTAGTGACTGTATCATGGTATGCATCTCTTCCACTACACGTATGCAAGGGAACTCACTTTGACCACCAGGTATGGATCTCGGTCTAGCTATCAGGTACCCTCCTGGGTATTTTGCAATCATGTCCTCTATAATGTTTGCAGGTTGACTGTATTCCCATTTTAGGAAGTCGGTACTTTTGTAACAGCCTCCTATGACATATACCTGTACATAGCCCATCTATAATTTAGCCCAAACAACTACCTCTTCCCCTACTGTATTTATTTATTTTATTTATTTTGCTCCTTTGCACCATATTATTTATATTTTAACTTTGAACTTTCTTCAAACTACAAACTACCATTCCAGTGTTTTACTTGCTATATTATATTTACTTTGCCACCATGGCCTTTTTTGCCTTTACCTCCCTTATCTCACATCATTTGCTCACATTGTATATAGTCTTATTTTTTTCTACTGCATCTTTGATGGTATGTTGTTTTACTCCATGTGTAACTCTGTGTTTTTGTATGTTGTCGAACTGCTTTGCTTATCTTGGCCAGGTCGCAATTGTAAATGAGAACTTGTTCTCAACTTGCCTACCTGGTTAAATAAAGGTGAAATAAAAAAAAAATATATATATATGACATATATGGCGAATGAGATAATAACATAATCATCTGTCTTCATCATACATGAACACACTCCTCCGGGCACCGCTCCACAGTTTTCCGATATGGCAAAAGCTCCAGCATTCACATCGGGTCTATTCAGGAAAGATGTCATTTGTTGCTCAGACACAGAACCCCACCAGTTGTCACCCAGTGACTCTACAAATGAAAGCCATGATCTATCCAATAGAGGCCAGTTTCCATATGTCACTTCCATTCCAGCCATTTCCAATAGACACTTGCTGTTCCTCCCAGTGCTGAGACAGGCTAAGTGTGTTCATATCCTAGGAACAGACCTTGCTATTTAACTGCTTTCCTGTGATAGTTGGTTGGGTAGACAGGCTTGCTTGGAAGAATACTCCAGATCTGGAAGAGAGAGAGAGAGGGTGGGTGGGAGTAAATTTGAGCCAGGCACAGTTAGACAACAGAGCTCCCATTGTATACATGAGGGTAGCTCCGTCCAGTTCATAGTCCCAGAACCAAAATGCTCTCAGTCTGTCATTGACTGGGTTCGGGTGAACATCTCCCGAGAGAGCCACATTATGCTAAGTGGTAAATGGGTTGCTAAGCACCCCTAGGTTGAATACACACGAGCGGTTGAGTAACAGGCCACAGATGAATAACCAAGATATTGTGTCATGAAGGGACTCGTGTTAGATAATACAGACACGGCTGAATGAGCAGGCCCAGCCATAATCACTTTCTGAATGAGCAGGGCAGAGTTGATGACACGACCTCGGAAAAGGAACAGGGGGAGAAGAAAAACGCTTGCTTTGTTTTTTCTATCTTTTTATCTCGTGTGAAGTATTTGGCTTTCCTCATGTGTGGGTTTGAAGTTCCACGCCCAGCGAAAAGGGGGATTGTTGGGATATATTTAATTAAACTAGGTGTGGTGCATAGCTTATGAATACATTCATGTTATTAAACATAACAGGTTTGTATTGTATTGACATAGATTGAGCAACCTATAATAGAAGTGACTAACTGGAGGGTTGGTCATAGGGGCTAGTCTGTATGGACCGTTGAGACTGGGTTGATCGCCACTTGTCTCCACTGGTCTCCTCCTTCTCCCTCTTGTTACATCCATCGTGCTCATGCACAGGTCCTGTGCTGTAGGAAAGGGTCTTGGTACAAAGGACACTTTTACAACCGTTGTCATATGGTCCAGCAAACTTGTCATTGAGTTAAAGTGTATATCTGTATCAAGCACAAACCCCGAATTATCAAACGTGACCTTGTATGGTTGTCCTTTTGCTGTTACAATTTCGAAGAGGTATCCACATTCCTCTTCATCCATATAACAGATCGCTGCAGCTGGCTTGGGGTATTCGTCTTCCATCTTTTCTAGGTCCTGTATAACTTCAATGTGCTTTGATGACCTTGGGGAACTGCCCGTTGAAAGCCCCCCACCTCCCTGCATCTCACCAGAGTAGGCCGTGATGGCAATAGCTCCTACAGTGACTTCGGGTCTATTTAGGGATGATATTAGCTGCTCTTTAGAGACGGAACCCCACCACTTCTGAGGCCAGTTGCCATATTTCCTTTACTTAGAGACATGGAGTGAGTCGAATTGTCTTCTCCCCACATAGGCCATCTTCTAATCAGTAACCTAGTTTGCTATATGTGTGTGTGTGTGTGTGTGAGGCATCAGTGTCTCTGGAGCAAAGGCATTAGTGTGTGATTAAATGCCTCCCTCTCTCAGCCTCATGGCACCTGGCCTGGCTGCCTTTACAATATCTAATCTCTGTACAGGAGATAAGCTGTGTGTGTGTGTGTGTGTGTGTGTGTGTGTGTGTGTGTGTGTGTGTGTGTGTGTGTGTGTGTGTGTGTGTGTGTGTGTGTGTGTGTGTGTGTGTGTGTGTGTGTGTGTGTGTGTGTGTGTGTGTGTGTGTGTGTGTGTGTGTGAGGCATCAGTGTCTCTGGAAGGGAATAAATAGTGCAGCAAAGCACCAGACCCCCAGCAGGTAACAGTAACAGACACATTGAAAGCAATGAATAAGCTTAAACCATTTAATAAAGCACACACACACACACACACACACACACACACACACACACACACACACACACACACACGCACACACACATCGCCGTCCTGTAGCTACGACTCCTGAGTTGAAATGGTATCAGCGCTTTCGGCTGAGTCGACCGTTGAATATGATGTGTAGAAAGAATGGTTTCCAGGGTCCCCATCTGCCAATGTATGTTTATTTATTTACTCACTATATCCTATCTTATGGTTAATGATTGTTTTGGTCCTATTGTACTCTATCCTCAGCACTAGTTCCTATTTCACGGCTGGGTAGCCTGAGGCTGTTTTTCTCTACACAGCTTGTGTTTTATCTTCTCACTTCACTCAGCGTATATACTATATGTGTTTCATACTTTTTATTATGTTCTGTGTATTTCACAGTGGTTACTTTAACACACTATTATGTCAATGTTTTATCTTTCCACAGCTTCTTTTGTCTGTTATCTATTGATTTTGTTCCCTCTTCCCAGTGAGAGCTAGATGCGCTCTCTTTAACTTAATTCAATATAACTGCCACAGAGGGGCTGCACAGTCCCTCCTCTGGCCCAAATGACACACACACACACTATTCTTCCTTCTTACTCCACAACCCTGGCCTGCTCTGATATACTTTCTGAACACAGAGAAACTTCCATTCATTCAAACATTTATTCGCACTCACACAGGTTTTTATTCACATTTGCTCACTCATACTACGTCTTGCCTAAAACGACCTATAGTTTTTAGCCTGACCTGGGAGACAACATTCTACAGGATTTCACGGTATGATGGTTTTCCTTCATATCCTATTCATGTTTACATCCACGTTTTATCTAAAACGACCTATAGTTTTTTAGCCTCACCTGCTTCACTTCCTCAACACAGGGGACTTTATTCTACAGGATTTTATGATATGACGGAAATTCTGCCTAAACGGGTCAGTTTTCCCTCATATCCCATTCACCCCCTCCCTGCTATACTCTGTTCCTCAGAGCAGCAACGCGGTGTGATCTACTGATCCGCCGACCCCGTTAGCTAGACGGAGCAGTTCATCCGTAGGATTTGTTTTGCAGTTGAACCTCACCTAATCGGGTCGACATTTTCCTGCATCCTATCTATTCACCCAAGCAGATCTCTTTCTAATTTTTAAGAGCGGTATCGTGGACTTGTTTTATTTGTGTTGACATTATGTCCAGGCAGCTGCAGCCCCACACCAGGCCAGGCAGTCCAGCCAGGGAGAGCAAACAAACGCACCAATTGGGCCACACAAGATCCCCAGATGAGTGGCCCAGCATTATCTTCCAACCCGAGTTCCTTGCTTGCCTTCGCCTGATAACGCACACATCTGTTCCGGTTTTGTATTATAATGGTGGCAGAACCCCCTAGCTTATACAACAAATAATACATTCATTGCATAATTATGCTTCACATGGCTGTCAGTTTGCTACCATCCTTCTCCTGTTTTCTCCTGACATTAGTATGTTAGAAGGCGGAAATGTAATTATGTTTTCAGCTAATGCAATCTTTAGCATGACATCCTACTCAGAGATGGTAATTGTATTACATGCCCCCACCTCTTGTCTACATTAGTGGCTCAGCATATCCGCTGCCCCTAGTTACATTACATTAACTCCCACAAGACTGCCAGAGGTCCGGACAAGTCCTTGTCAGTATAACCTCTCTGTCAACAATAACATAACTCTGACCTTACTGTTTACAAATGGAACCAGTCTCCAGTTGGGGGAAAGTCCTTGTCAGTATAACCTCTCTGTCTACAATAACATAACTCTGATCTAACTGTTTACAAATGGAACATTCCACCCTAACATGTAGCTGGGAATACGTTATAAACTACAGAATGTCAGTGTGTATGCTGAACCTACTTCCTCAGTAAATTAAACTATGTATGTATGGAGGGGGAAGCCTGCTATTATCTGTCTATACTATGTATGTATGGAGGGGGAAGCCTGCTATTATCTGTCTACACTATGTATGTATGGAGGGGGAAGCCTGCTATTATCTGTCTATACTATGTATGTATGGAGGGGGAAGCCTGCTATTATCTGTCTATACTATATATGTATGGAGGGGGAAGCCTGCTATTATCTGTCTATACTATGTATGTATGGAGGGGGAAGCCTGCTATTATCTGTCTATACTATGTATGTATGGAGGGGGAAGCCTGCTATTATCTGTCTACACTATGTATGTATGGAGGGGGAAGCCTGCTATTATCTGTCTATACTATGTATGTATGGAGGGGGAAGCCTGCTATTATCTGCTCTTTCCCTCTGCTGAGACTGACCCTCAGTCTGCTGCTCTATCCCTCTGCTGAGACTGACCCTCAGTCTGCTGCTCTCTCCCTCCGCTGAGACTGACCCTCAGTCTGCTGCTCTCTCCCTCCGCTGTGACTGACCATCAGATGCAGGCACCATCAGCCCAGTAAAATAAAAAGCTAATGATTTAAATGTAGAGGATGGTGTTTTAGCAGATGGATGAGTTGGTAAGAGATGTGAAGGAGTAGAGGATGGTGTTTTAGCAGATGGATGAGTTGTGAGAGGTGCTTGATGTGCCAGGACAGGAAACTGTCTTTTAGCAGGAAAAGCTTCTCTAATAATCCTAACCATGGCTGGGTGTCTTCAGAGACTGAGAGGTTAAGAGACACACTGTCAAGGTGACAGGTATCCTAGTGGTTTAGAGACTGAGAGGTATAGAGACACCCTGTCAAGGTGACAGGTATCCTAGTGGTTTAGAGACTGAGAGGTATAGAGACACACTGTCAAGGTGACAGGTATCCTAGTGGTTCAGAGACTGAGAGGTATAGAGACACCCTGTCAAGGTGACAGGTATCCTAGTGGTTTAGAGACTGAGAGGTATAGAGACACACTGTCAAGGTGACAGGTATCCTAGTGGTTTAGAGACTGAGAGGTATAGAGACACACTGTCAAGGTGACAGGTATCCTAGTGGTTTAGAGACTGAGAGGTATAGAGACACACTGTCAAGGTGACAGGTATCCTAGTGGTTTAGAGACTGAGAGGTATAGAGACACACTGTCAAGGTGACAGGTATCCTAGTGGTTTAGAGACTGAGAGGTATAGAGACACACTGTCAAGGTGACAGGTATCCTAGTGGTTTAGAGACTGAGAGGTATAGAGACTTGTCTCTCTAAGACAGTTTCATTTCATCTGGTTTCAGAAATAATGTATAGACATGTTCATAACCCCGTCCACCTATAAGATGTGGGGAGGATCTGTATGACTAAGAAGAGATACAAAGAACTCTGATTGTAAAACATCTTCTCTTTTTAGTCCTAGATATGTCTAGGGTTACTGCTGAATGTAGTACCTCTAACCCTGATCCTAGACCTAACAGTAATAACCACACTGTAATGTTACAACACATAAGTGTATTATAAGGCATTATAAAGGCCATTAAAATAATTATAATATGTACTTCATAGAAACTGTTAACCTTTATATATTCTAACAACTCACATTTTGTTAGATGTATTCCATATTAAGGGTCCTAAACTAGGAACTAAAATATTTGTCTCCCTCTAGATGTTGTATGCAGATCTCTCTCTCCCTCCCTGCACCCCTCCTTCCCTTGTTTCCTCCATCTAACCCCTCCTTCCCTCTAACCCCTCCCTCCCTCTAACCCCAGCCATCTGGCAGAACAAGGAAATCCCTCCCCCTCCCACAAACTCTCTTCTGTGGAAACTAAACTGATCTGAGTCTCTGTGTCGTCTGTCTGTGTGAGAGTGAACAACCGTCCAAATGGCTCAGCAGGGAGTTCTGCTGGACCAGGACCAGTTCTGTTGTTCTGTCTGTCTGGATCTACTGAAGGAACCGGTCACCATCCCCTGTGGACACAGTTACTGTAGAAGCTGTATTGAGGACTGCTGGGATCAGGATGTTCTGAAAGGGGTCTATAGCTGTCCTCAGTGCACAGAGACCTTCACTCCAAGGCCTAATCTGAGGAAAAATAACATGTTGGCTGAGCTGGTGGAGAAACTGAGGAAGACAGGACTCCAGGCTGCTCCCCCTCCTGCTCTGTGCTGTGCTGGACCTGGAGATGTGGTGTGTGATGTCTGCACTGGGACCAGAAAGCGGAAAGCCCTCATGTTCTGTCTGCCGTGTCTGGCCTCTTACTGTGAGACTCACCTCCTATCTCACTATGAATCTCCTGCTTTGAAGAAGCACAAGCTGGTCAAAGCCACCGCACAACTACAGGAGAAGATCTGCTCTCATCATGACAAACTGTTGGAGGTTTACTGTCGTACCGATCAGCAGTGTATCTGTCTGCTGTGTGTGATGGATGAACATAAAGGCCATGATACAGTGTCAGCTGCAGCAGAGAGGACTGATAAACAGGTAAGACCAGAACAACTTGTTGGTGACTGTCTGATAAAAAATAATTAAAGATACAGTAGGAACAAAGGCTGTTTGAATATGAGATCATTCAAATGAAATGGATCCTCAGCAGAACAAATGTGAACACAACCTTCAGTATATAGATATGTTAACCCAGATTCTCCAAATGTATCACCATTTTCTAAAGTCTGTTAGGTTCTGAACAGACATAATAAAAACTCAAACAGCTGCAAAGACAATGTATGATGACACAAGAACATATATTTATAACCTCATACTAGGCAGGGTCCATAGTTACACATCTAGACAGCCAATACATCTCTGTTGCTAGGCAGGAACTGAATTGGTTCCTCTCACTGGTGAAGTCATGGCCCTGCCTGATGCTAAAACCTTCGTGGGTTTGGAAGTGTATGTGTGTGAGACAAGACTGTAGTAGGAGGGTCGTTGGGGTGGGCCCCTCTGGCCCCCCTCCCAGAGGCTTCTTCTCACTTCATCTGTTGACTTGAACTCGAGACGAATTCCTGGCTCCTCCCTAGTTCTGCAGCTGGCCTGCCTTATCAGAGACTAACTAGACTGTTGAATTCCTGGCTCCTCTCTAGTTCTGCAGCTGGCCTGCCTTAACAGAGACTAACTAGACTGTTGAATTCCTGGCTCCTCTCTAGTTCTACAGCTGGCCTGCCTTATCAGAGACTAACTAGACTGTTGAATTCCTGGCTCCTCCCTAGTTCTGCAGCTGGCCTGCCTTATCAGAGACTGAAACTAGTTGCCATTTGCCTCCCTCATGAGGAACATTGATATTCAACAATAACATATTTGAACAGAATATTTCAGCACTTCCCCTTGTCTCTCTCAGTAACTTTCCAACACCAAGTTCCTATCCACCCTTCATTGACCCCAACATATACATTCCTTATACATGTAAAGTCATCAATACGTTATAGTATGGTAACATGAATAAGTATATTTCTAGCTAGAATCCAACAAGTCAAACATCATTATCATTAGTTATCAAACATCATTATCATTCGTTTTCAAACACCATTATCATTCATTATCAAACCCCCAATCAACTCCCTGTTAAAACTATAATCATTCACATGACTACATAATGATATATTTTCAGACAGACACTTCCTCAATATTTTGATCCTTATCTTCTATGGGTCCTATGTCACATTACTATACTATTGATCTACTGGACAAATATAGCTTGATAGCTCATTGAAGAGTGATTCTCCACAGAGGCAGCTGGGGATGAGTCAGCAGAAGGTCCAGCAGAGATTCCAGGAGAGAGAGAAGAAGTTGAAGGAGCTCCAACAGGCTGTGGAGTCTGTCAAGGTGAGTATTGTTGACCAGAGGAGACACACCATTTCACTTCTCTCCTCCATTCAGAGAGAGGAAGAGAGGTAGAGGGGGCCCTCTCCAATCCCACTGACCCCACCGTTGAGAACAGGCTGTCTTGAGCCCTTTAAGAGAATTGACTGCTTAATGTAACTGACGGGATATGAACCCAGGTCTACTGCAGGAGAAACCAACATATTGACCATTACACCAAGAGGACATTCCCTATTGGGCCGACACTGATTTAGAAGTCGCAGGTGGGGCTACCTCATCACATAACCATGAGTAACCATGACTGACTCATGTCCCCTATACATTAACATGGAGCTCTCTCTCTCTCTCTCAATACAATTCAAAGGGCTTTATTGGCATGGGAAACATATGTTTACATATGAACAGAAATGAACAGTGAACATTACACTCACAAAAGTTTCAAAGAAATAGAGACATATCAAATGTTATAATTCAATTGGAAAACAGAGTTTTTTTGTGGTTTCACGGTGGGTGGGACTTTCGATATTTGTTTGTGTTTCTTCTGACCAGAGAGAGTGGTCGCTCCGTGTCACGCAACTTGGGTCAAGATCTGTTTCTTGTTTTGCTCTTAGGAACAGGGCACCATTGAAAGGAGTGATTTCTGGGGTAGCGTTAGTGTGGAGGTGGAGCAATTGAAGTTGAAGGCTCTTGGTGTTTGTGATGCCCGCCGTTTGGTGTGAAGCAGACCAGGTGGTGAGTGTGGTGAAACAGAGGAGTCACTGTCAGCGTTTGAGTTTTTACCCGACAAAGTCATGTTGAGATATATCAGTTATCCTGTTAGAGTCTTTGTGTTGAATCCACTGAGCTGTTTCAGGTGCAACGTTTATGGTCATGTTGCAGCAGTTTGGAGGAGGGAGATTACAATATGTGGGAAGTGTGCAGGAGGTCATGAGATAGAGGACTGTGTGATTTCGGTGGATAAAGTTGTGTGTGTCAACTGTAGGGGTGTCCATGTTGCTGGGGATCAGAGGTGTCCGTTGAGAGAGAGGCAGGTTGAGGTGGCTAGAGTCAGAGTAGTGCAGAAGGTGTCGTATGCTGAGGCAGTGAAGAAAGTAGAGGAGGATGGGTCAAGGCTGAGGAATCCTGAGAGGATCCCTGTGAGTAGTAGATCTGTGCCAGCACAGAGGGATAGGTCAACGAGTGATATATGCTTCAGTAAGGTTGCCTTCTTAGAGTTCAAAGCAATGGTTATCAACTGTACCTCAGAAATGGAACGTAAATAACAGACAATAGATGTTGTGGTGAAGTAGTTCCAGGGTGTGTTGAGAAGTGGTGTCCCGTCCTCCCAGGTCGTTGGCATGGTGCAGGAGCAGATAGGGTGAAAGTAGTGGAATGGGGTAGTGGGTTTTTAATGAGTGTAGGGTTAGTTGGAAGGGTGTTGTTGTATTTTAAAAAATATGAAATGTTCCTTTTCCCATTTTGTATCACAAAGTAAAATAGATTTATATTATTGTCCAGTTGGGGGTGATAATACAACATATTGGATGCCAACCGCCATTAAACTCCAAAGAAGAAGAAACGTTATATTGTGTCTATGTACAGTGTTGTAACGATGTCTCTCCCTCTCATTCCATCACTTTCATGGTAGTTGGTTGTGTGGGTCTCCGGTTATGAATGGGGAGCTGACAGACAATCGTTGATGGATATTTATAGAGCTCTGATCAGGACTACAATTTGTTACTGGTGAATAGTTTATGGAACAGCGGCAAAGACTTAAGCTGGACAGAATCCAGTATATAGCTTTAAGGATATGTATTGGTACATTTAAATCAACATCTGTATGTGTCTTACTAGTGGAGGCAGGTGAGATGCCTTTGGGTATACGGCGTAATAAATTGTCATTATCTTATTGGGTTGCAAGGCTGTGAGGTTGAGCATCCCACTGCTACTGTTCTAGATGACTGTTGGGAGTATACTAGTAGACAAGGCAGTGGTTTTGGTTGGACAGTTGTAGGTATCAATGTTATTATGGAGAAATGAGAGAATGGGTGTAGTAGTGAGATTCTGCTGGGTCCCAGCACATTCAGGTGTGGAAGGGAATGAAATTGTAGACCAGTTATCTAAAAGAGCTTTAAAACAAGATATCATATATATTAATATTCCACTGGGTAGAGGTGAGGACAAATGTAAGATCAGAGACATTTTGATAGATGTGTGGCAGAAGAGATGGGACTCTGAGCACAAGGGACGGCATTTATTTGTCCTCTAAAGGTCGGTGGACCAAGATTCAAAGGTCAGATTAGGAAGGAAGAGGTGGTGTTTACTCGATTGTTCTTAGGACATTGTACATTGAACTGGTCCTTACATCTGTTTGGCAGCATGTGAATGGTTTGTGTCTGGAGGTTATTGTCAATGAAACGGTGGAGCATGTGTTGTTATATTGTTGTAGGATGTTGAAGAGAGGGAAAGATTGAAGTGTAGGGTCATTGAGGTTGGATGGGGTTGGGGGGGTTGGAAGGGATTTGGGGGATGGGGGAGGGTCTATTAGAAGTTAGTAGGGCTCTTTTTTATTTTCTCAGAAGTACTGAGTTAGATAGGAGGATTTAGAAATGGTGTAAACCGTGAATGAACACACTCCAGCACAGTAGGTGGCGCCATGCACCTTTAACGTTGGTTTGAGGACCGCCATTATATCATAGAAGAAGAAGGTGTTTTGTGGTTCCTGAGGAGGGCTACTATTCTTTTTGCGTATTTTCTAGTTATTAAGGGTTTATTTATTCGTTTCCACTGTTTATCGGTTAGAGTTGAGGGGGGAGTAGGGTAGTTTGTTTGGGAGGTGTGATGTCCTCAACCGAGTGGAGAAGAAACGCTGTCTCTTCAGGTGCGTTCTGGAGAATGTTGTGGAGGGACACTACATTTTTAACCACATTTAATGGTGAAACTAGTTCATTGCATCCGCCAAGGAGCCCAGTTATATAATATTACCATATATCCCAGCTGTTTGCTGTAGTTTTGAAGTGAACGCGAAAAAGCAGGTCTTATTTTAGATCATGTTTCACCCTGCCAGCTCCTATTAGTTGTATTGAAAAAACAGGTCTTATTTTAGGTGATGTTTCACCCTGCCAGCTCCTATTAGTTGTATTGAACAAACAGGTCTTATTTTAGGTCATGTTTCACCCTGCCAGCTCCTATTAGTTGTATTGAACACTGTGGCACCAACTCACCTTCTGAAAGTTCTATTCCCAGTCCATTGTTCTGCTTCACAATGTCAGCTTCACTATTGTTATCAATGAGACCAGCCCGCGTTAACCTTGTAGGTTTACCTCAGGTAACTTATTATTAACTAGGTTACAGCTACTTGGTGAGGAAGCTCACTGTTCACCTGGTTACACGTTGTAGTGACCTACAGTGTTAGTGAGTAGAACAGATGGTTGGTGCAAAGACATAAAACGTTAAACATGTTTAAACATATTTCTTTTCAGAAAAAGGTTTAAAACCTAAACAAAACGTATGTCCCTGTCCTCTTTTTCAAGATGTGGCCGATTTAAACAGCCAGAAGAAAATAAATGAAATAATAATAATAACCTTTTTAACGATTTGTTGTTTCTACATGGCTGCTGGGTAATATGATAATCGTTGAAATCTGTTGGTTCGTAGGCATCAAATAGAGAGAATGCTGCGCAGGTTCACTGAGTTGTAAACCAAATGGATAGGTGGAGCTCATTGATTTGTAGCTCTGACTCAGTTGCTACCTCAGATTATGAGTCTATCAAGTGTGGTGAATGAGGTATGTAGTACCCACAGAAGACCACAGGGAGGAGCAAGAGAGATATAAACCCATACAGTTTTTCTCTTTAAATACCCTGAACCTAACAATCAATCAAATGTATTTATGAAGCACTTTTTACATCAGCAGATGTCACAAAGTGCTGTACAGAAACTCTAACCCTACGTATAACCTAATTTAGCCTGAACCCTAATTCTAGGGTAGGGTAGCCTACAACTATTTTAGTAATAATATTATGTTAGTAAATACCATTTTACTACTAAATAACATTTGTTATTTTTTAAATTAAACCTATTTAAGCATTTGCTTTTTATTAGTTATTTTATTATATTTATTATTGCAAAGCAGAACACTTGATAAACAAGACTCATTTGTTTTATATGTTAAATGTGGTTTGAACTGGGTGACATAGTAACCTCTATGTGAAAGTCCAGCAATTGGCGAAAAGTTAATAAGTTACTGCCACGCTTTTTATAGTATAATGAACTTCTTGCCGCGCTGATCAGAGCGCCATATTCAAAACCAAATCTAATAATTTCTTTCTCAAACATAGGACTATTTTACACCATTTTATAGATACACTTCTCCTGAATCGAACCACGTTGTCCGATTTCAAAAAGGCTTTACAGCGAAAGCAAAACATTACATTATGTTAGGAGAGTACATCGACGCAATAGCCACACCGCCATTTTCCGACCAACCACATGCATCACAAATAACCAAAACACAGCTAAATGAAGCACTAACCTTTGACAATCTTCATCAGATGACACTCCTAGGACATCATGTTACACAATACATGCATTCTTTTGTTCGATAAAGTTCATATTTATATATAAAAACAGCATTTTACATTGGCGCGTGATGTTCAGAAAATAGCTTTTTTAATATAAATCTGGTAGCTCTCAAAAGAGCCTTTGCTTTGCTGAGCAGTTTTCAGGAGTGTGCTGCCTGCCTGCCTTCAGAGGAGTCTGTCTGTGAATAATGAAAAGTTACAAAATTACTGCCACGCTTTTTATATTTTATATATTTTTACCTTGTCAGCTCGGGGAGTCAACCCAGCAACCTTTCGGTTACTAGTCCAACACTCTAACCACTAGGCTACCTGCTGCCCTTTCATAGAGGCCAAGTTTACGTTTACATGAGAGTCATTTTGCAGACACTCTTATCCAGAGCCACTAGGGTTAAGAGCCCAAATCTGCCTAAAAAAAGGTGATTTACCGATTTTTCACCTAGTCTGCTCGGGGATTCGAACCAGCCACCTTTCAGTTACTACCCAACATTCTTAACCACTAGATTACAAACCACTAAATGTTAAACACAAAGTCAAATGGTCGTAGATAAATGGTAAGCTGGTTAAATAAAAGACTGCTGTTATAACTTTCAGACTGGCTACTGGAGGGGCGATCAGGAGGGAGGAGAGTAGAGCAGGGCCAAGCCGTGTTCTATACCTGCCTGTCCAGGAGGGGGGACAAGGCCTGGTGGACCTGGAGAGCAGGGTGGCAGTGTTCTGACTCAAAGCGGTGCAGAGGCTACTGTACCTACTGTTTCTCTCACTGTCTCTGTCTCTGTCTCCCTCTCTCCCTCTCTGTCTCTCTGTTTCTCTCTCTCTGTCTCTCTCTCTCTCTGTCTCTCTCTGTCTCTCTCTGTCTCTCTCTCTCTCAACAGCGCTCTGCACAGGCAGCAGTGGAGGACAGTGATCAGATCTTTACTGAGCTGATCCGCTCCATTGAGAGAAGGCGCTCTGAGGTGAAGGAGCTGATCAGAGCCCAAGAGAAGGCTCAAGTGAGTCAAGCTGAAGGACTCCTGGAGCAACTGAAGCAGGAGATAGCTGAGCTGAGGAAGAGAAGCACTGAGCTGGAGCAGCTCTCACACACAGAGGATCACATCCATTTCCTCCAGGTAACTAAACTGCCTTGTTACATGTGATATGAAATGAACTTAATGTGAAACTATTCATCTCAATCATTATGTTGTCCTGTCTGTCTCTCTGTCCCTGTCTCTCCCTCTCTTTGTCCGTCCTTCTCTCTCTGTCCATCCCGCTCTCTCTCTCTGTCCGTCCCTCTCTCTCTCTGTCCGTCCCTCTCTCTCTCTGTCCGTCCCTCTCTCTCTCTCTCTCTGTCCGTCATTCTCTCTCTCTCTCTGTCTGTCCCTCTCTCTCTCTCTGTCCGTCCCTCTCTCTCTCTCTGTCCGTCCCTCTCTCTCTCTCTCTCTCTGTCCGTCCCTCTCTCTCTCTGTCCGTCCCTCTCTCTCTCTCTGTCCATCCCTCTCTCTCTCTGTCCGTCATTCTCTCTCTCTCTGTCTGTCCCTCTCTCTCTCTCTGTCCCTCTCTCTCTCTCTGTCCATCCCTCTCTCTCTCTCTCTGTCCCTCTTTCTCTCTCCCTCTGTCCCTCTTTCTCTCTCCCTCTGTCCATCGCTCTCTCTCTGTCCGTCCCTCTCTCTCTCTCTGTCCGTCCCTCTCTCTCTCTCTCTCTCTCTCTCTCTCTCTCTCTGTCCCTCTCTCTCTATCTCTCTCTTCCTCTCTCTCTCTCTCTCTCTCTCTCTCTCTCTCTGTCCGTCCGTCCCTCTCTCTCTCTCTCTCTCTGTCCGTCTCTCTCTCTCTCTCTCTCTCTGTCCGTCCCTCTCTCTCTCTCTCTCTCTCTGTCTGTCCCTCTCTCTCGCTCTGTCTGTCCCTCTCTCTCGCTCTGTCTGTCCCTCTCTCTCCCTCTGTCTGTCCCTCTCTCTCTCTCCCTCTCTGTCCCTCTCTCTCCCTCTGTCCGTCCCTCTCTCTCACTTTCTGTCCCTCTGTCTCTGTCCCTCTGTCTCTGTCCCTCTGTCTCTGTCCCTCGGTCTCTCTGTCCCTCTCACTCTCTCTGTCCCTCTCTCTCCCTCGCTCTTGTTCTCCCTCGCTCTCTCTGTCCCTCTCTTTCTCCCTCTCTGTCCCTCTCTCTCTCTCTCTCTCTCCAGAGTTATCAGTCTCTCTCCAGTATCAGTGTATCTTCAGACTTACCCAGCATCATTGTCCGTCCTCTTCAGTACTTTGGAAATGTGAGTAAGACTGTGTCTGAACTGAGAGATGAACTAGAAGACTTACTTAAAGGAGAATGGACCAAGATCTCCACTACAGGTGTGGTGAAAACAATAAGAACATTAACTTTAGACCATTGAAAGTTCCCTACTAGTCATATACATGTGGAATATGGTATGATGATAACATTCCCTCTCTCTGTCAATGTGTTTGTGTGTCTGTAGTGAATATAGTGGAGGTTGTACTGCCTCCAGAGCCCAAGACCAGAGAACAGTTGTTACAATGTGAGTCTCTTTATTGTGAAGTAACTAACAGTCTCTTTTTACTGACACTCCTAACAATCCCTCTAGAAATATATAGCAATAGTAGATCTAATCAAAGACTGGGTATCTATCTGACTCCTCATATTTCTCTGATTTGATCTCTGCTGTGCTCTAATCAAAGACAGGGTAGATACAGTATCTGACTTCACTTATTGTTCTGACTCCCCTCATTGGTCTCTGCTCTGCTCTTCTCCCAGATTCCTGTCAGCTCACACTGGACCCAAACACAGCACACACACACCTCTCTCTGTCTGAAGGGAACAGAAAGGTGACCTGTACAGGCCAAGTCCAACCATATCCTGACCATCCAGACAGATTCACCAACTACTGTCAGGTTCTGTGTAGAGAGGGTCTGTCTGGACGCTGTTACTGGGAGGTGAAGTGGACTGGGGAGTTGGTTTATACAGCAGTCTCATATAAAGACAGCAGAACAGAGTCTGATAGTTTATTTGGAGACAATAACAAGTCCTGGAGTTTACATTACTATAATGATGGTTATTGTTTCAGACACAATAATGTTGAGACTATAGTATCAGGCTCTCAGTCCTCCAGAGTAGGAGTGTACCTGGATCACAAGGCAGGTACTCTGTCCTTCTACAGTGTCTCTGACACAATGACCCTCCTCCACAGAGTCCAGACCACATTCACTCAGCCCCTCTATCCTGGGTTTAGTCTCAATGGTACTGCTGAGCTGGTTAAACTGTAGTAGGGTCCACATAGATACTTGTCATGCTGGTGTAGTCTATAGCTGAGCTGGTTAAACTGTAGTAGGGTCCACATAGATACTAGTCATGCTGGTGTAGTCTATAGCTGAGCTGGTTAAACTGTAGTAGGGTCCACATAGATACTAGTCATGCTGGTGTAGTCTATAGCTGAGCTGGTTAAACTGTAGTAGGGTCCACATAGATACTAGTCATGCTGGTGTAGTCTATAGCTGAGCTGGTTAAATTGTAGTAGGGTCCACATAGATACTAGTCATGTTGGTGTAGTCTATAGCTGAGCTGGTTAAACTGTAGTAGGGTCCACATAGATACTAGTCATGCTGGTGTAGTCTATAGCTGAGCTGGTTAAACTGTAGTAGGGTCCACATAGATACTAGTCATGCTGGTGTAGTCTATAGCTGAGCTGGTTAAACTGTAGTAGGGTCCACATAGATACTAGTCATGCTGGTGTAGTCTATAGCTGAGCTGGTTAAACTGTAGTACGGTCCACATAGATACTAGTCATGCTGGTGTAGTCTATAGCTGAGCTGGTTAAACTGTAGTAGGGTCCACATAGATACTAGTCATGCTGGTGTAGTCTATAGCTGAGCTGGTTAAACTGTAGTAGGATCCACATAGATACTAGTCATGCTGGTGTAGTCTATAGCTGAGCTGGTTAAACTGTAGTAGGGTCCACATAGATACTAGTCATGCTGGTGTAGTCTATAGCTGAGCTGGTTAAACTGTAGTAGGGTCCACGTAGATACTAGTCATGCTGGTGTAGTCTATAGCTGAACTGGTTAAACTGTAGTAGGGTCCACATAGATACTAGTCATGCTGGTGTAGTCTATAGCTGAGCTGGTTAAACTGTAGGAGGGTCCACATAGATACTAGTCATGCTGGTGTAGTCTATAGCTGAGCTGGTTAAACTGTAGTAGGGTCCACATAGATACTAGTCATGCTGGTGTAGTCTATAGCTGAGCTGGGTAAACTGTAGTAGGGTCCACATAGATACTAGTCACGCTGGTGTAGTCTATAGCTGAGCTGGTTAAACTGTAGTAGGGTCCACATAGATACTAGTCACGCTGGTGTAGTCTATAGCTGAGCTGGTTAAACTGTAGTAGGGTCCACATAGATACTAGTCATGCTGGTGTAGTCTATAGCTGAGCTGGTTAAACTGTAGTAGGGTCCACATAGATACTAGTCATGCTGGTGTAGTCTATAGCTGAACTGGTTAAACTGTAGTAGGGTCCACATAGATACTAGTCATGCTGGTGTAGTCTATAGCTGAGCTGGTTAAACTGTAGTAGGGTCCACATAGATACTAGTCATGCTGGTGTAGTCTATAGCTGAGCTGGTTAAACTGTAGTAGGGTCCACATAGATACTAGTCATGCTGGTGTAGTGTATAGCTGAGCTGGTTAAACTGTAGTAGGGTCCACATAGATACTAGTCATGCTGGTGTAGTCTATAGCTGAGCTGGTTAAACTGTAGTAGGGTCCACATAGATACTAGTCATGCTGGTGTAGTCTATAGCTGAGCTGGTTAAACTGTAGTAGGGTCCACATAGATACTAGTCATGCTTGTGTAGTCTATAGCTGAGCTGGTTAAACTGTAGTAGGGTCCACATAGATACTAGTCATGCTGGTGTAGTGTATAGCTGAGCTGGTTAAACTGTAGTAGGGTCCACATAGATACTAGTCATGCTGGTGTAGTCTATAGCTGAGCTGGTTAAACTGTAGTAGGGTCCACATAGATACTAGTCATGCTGGTGTAGTCTATAGCTGAGCTGGTTAAACTGTAGTAGGGTCCACATAGATACTAGTCATGCTTGTGTAGTCTATAGCTGAGCTGGTTAAACTGTAGTAGGGTCCACATAGATACTAGTCATGCTGGTGGTGATGGTCCCCAGATGTGATGATTCATTCTACTCTGTTTTATGTACAATGATTTAACTGATTTGATCTTCAGATGTTCTGAATTAAAATAAACATTCAATGTATTCATATATATTTGGGTGCAATGTTTTAATCTTGTACATTTCCATGAATCATGATGTATGGTGTTGAGGTATATTGGTTGTCATTCAGAACCATTGATATGTTTTCTCAATTGGACAAGTTATCCGTAGTGGCGTTGAACAGAACTAAACTATATGGACTGGTTTCCTGGACATGGAACAGATAGTAACTAAACTATATGGACTGGTTTCCTGGACATGGAACAGATAGTAACTAAACTATATGGACTGGTTTCCTGGACATGGAACAGATAGTAACTAAACTATATGGACTGGTTTCCTGGACATGGAACAGATAGTAACTAAACTATACGGACAGGTTTCCTGGACATGGAACAGATAGTAACTAAACTATACGGACTGGTTTCCTGGACATGGAACAGATAGTAACTAAACTATATGGACTGGTTTCCTGGACATGGAACAGATAGTAACTAAACTATACGGACTGGTTTCCTGGACATGGAACAGATAGTAACTAAACTATATGGACTGGTTTCCTGGACATGGAACAGATAGTAACTAAACTATATGGACTGGTTTCCTGGACATGGAACAGATAGTAACTAAACTATATGGACTGGTTTCCTGGACATGGAACAGATAGTAACTAAACTATATGGACTGGTTTCCTGGACATGGAACAGATAGTAACTAAACTATATGGACTGGTTTCCTGGACATGGAACAGATAGTAACTAAACTATACGGACTGGTTTCCTGGACATGGAACAGATAGTAACTAAACTATATGGACTGGTTTCCTGGACATGGAACAGATAGTAACTAAACTATATGGACTGGTTTCCTGGACATGGAACAGATTAAGTGTGAAAAAAGAATGTTCAATGTAGATGTCCAGGAAACCGGCCCTAAATGTGTCATCTTTCATCCTCCCATACTGCTCAGTCCAGCAACATTAAACCTGTCCAGCAGATGGTGCTATTGACCAAACAATAAAACCAGCAGATATCTTGACTTGCCACTCAGTATATCAGTAATGTTCAGAATAGTACTTTAATATCATTGGAGATTGATGGTCTTTTTAATCCACTATCCAGAGTCAGAAACAGATGAAGTTAGGTCTGCTACTGTTCAGTGATTAAATATGATTTATGGTGATGGGAAATAAAAAATACAACACTAAACTTCATCTAGTAATAGTTTTCCTTTGTTATTTATTCCAAGGTGTGTCTTTAACTTGTAAATGGATTGTGTGGAGGTGAGCTAGTGGTGTGGCTGATAGAATAGAATGAAAAGGGAGGAGGGGAGGAAGAGGGGAGGAGTGAAGGGCAGTTCAAGAAACCAGATGAGGAAGAGAAAGATGTTCAGGGGAATTACTGTCTCTGTTCCAAATGGTCCCCTATTCCCTACGTAGTGCACTACGGTGCTTCTGACCAGGTCTAAAGTAGTGTTCTACATAGGGAATAGGGTGTAGATTTATTACAATATCATGCTTTAGTGTTTGGCACAAAAAAATATTAGATCTCCACCCTCCCACTTCATGTCTGTCATCCCCCAGTTCTGTTAAGACTTCCTCTCATTGAACTGGGCCTCATTCTAAATGGTCACTTTGTATTGATAGTCCATACTGGGCTTTACTATGGTTCTACATACAGTATCTGTATTGATAGTCCATACTGGGCTTTACTATGGTTCTACATACAGTATCTGTATTGATAGTCCATACTGGGCTTTACAATGGTTCTACATACAGTATCTTTATTGATAGTCCATACTGGGCTTTACTGTGGTTCTACATACAGTATCTGAATTGATAGTACATACTGGACTTTACTGTGGTTCTACATACAGTATCTGTATTGATAGTCCATACTGGACTTTACTATGGTTCTACATACAGTATCTGTATTGATAGTCCATACTGGACTTTACTATGGTTCTACATACAGTACCTGTATTGATAGTCCATACTGGGCTTTACTATGGTTCTACATACAGTATCTGTATTGATAGTCCATACTGGGCTTTACTACGGTTCTACATACAGTATCTGTATTGATAGTCCATACTGGGCTTTACTATAGTTCTACATACAGTACCTGTATTGATAGTCCATACTGGGCTTTACTATGGTTCTACATACAGTATCTGTATTGATAGTCCATACTGGACTTTACTATGGTTCTACATACAGTATCTGTATTGATAGTCCACACTGGGCTTTACTATGGTTCTACATACAGTATCCATACCTGTATTGATGATGGCCTCATCCTCCAGCTGCACAAAGAAAGCCAGGGACTGCAGTGTTCTCCAGTCTCCAGCAGGTGGCAGTAAAACCCTATGGACCTGAAAGGGAAAGTGAGGAGTAAAAATCAAAGGTGAATTTACATTGATGTTTCCACGGAGACCTGAATCATATTCACTAGGCACCAAACTGAAGAAAATCAACTGAAACAGGGAGGGACTAACTGAACTAAAAACTAAGTGTTGCTAAGTGTTTTGCTACAGTGTTCTCTAACGAATACGACCCTGTATTCAAATATCATTTGAAATCTTTTTACTGCAAGGAGACGTAGCCAGGAAAAATCCTGCCCCTAATAGAAGACCAGAGGATTCAGTGGTGTCTTGTTTACCTGCAGGCCACCCTCTTGGTTCTAGAAGACCAGAGGATTCAGTGGTGTCTTGTTTACCTGCAGGTCACCCTCTTGGTTCTAGAAGACCAGAGGATTCAGTGGTGTCTTGTTTACCTGCAGGCCACCCTCTTGGTTCTAGAAGACCAGAGGATTCAGTGGTGTCTTGTTTACCTGCAGGCCACCCTCTTGGTTCTAGAAGACCAGAGGATTCAGTTGTGTCTTGTTTACCTGCAGGTCACCCTCTTGGTTCTAGAAGACCAGAGGATTCAGAGGTGTCTTGTTTATCTGCAGGCCACCCTCTTGGTTCTAGAAGACCAGAGGATTCAGTGGTGTCTTGTTTACCTGCAGGACACCCTCTTGGTTCTAGAAGACCAGAGGATTCAGTGTGTGTCTTGTTTACCTGCAGGCCACCCTCTTGGTTCTGGAAAACCAGAGGATTCAGTGGTGTCTTGTTTACCTGCAGGACACCCTCTTGGTTCTAGAAGACCAGGGTGATGCTGCCGTAGTCAGTGTTCTCTACAGCACAGCTGGCCCTCCTTCACCCTGTCACTCCTCACCGGGGGGTAATACAGAGACCTTAGGGTACTGCTGTTCTCATCACCTGCAGGGGACAACAACAATCAAGCCTGATTCACACAATAGGGCCCCAACTGTACTGGCTGTGATATTTTATATTTCAGTTCCAGCAACTATGGTGGATGTGTAACCAGGCCAGTTTGGCCCTGCTTGGCTTGACTCTGCTCTATAGTGAGAAACAGACATCAGTTTGTTTAAGGGGTCAGATTGAGCAGGGCAAGGCGCAGAATCACTGATCTGGATCTCTTAGGGTGTTTTCAGACAGAGTTGTGAGTACAGGATTAATGACTTCAAATAGTGAAATTGTAAAATAAGGTTCAGGACAACAGATTAATTCCCTTCAATGATATGAATTGTTGACGCGTTTCCCAGCAGATTAATTCCCTTCAATGATATGAATTGTTAAATAGACATTAATCATGGTTCCTTTCCATGTCAATGTAACAGAGTGATCTATCACAGTGTCATACTGTTACATAGACATTAATCATGGTTCCTTTCCATGTCAATATGGATTTGTAATAACACTGTGTTATAATAGTGCTTTGACCAAGAAGCTGCTGGGAAACGCATCAGCAATTCATATCATTGAAGGGAATTAATCTACTGCGAAACGTGTCAGCAATTCATATCATTGAAGGGAATTAATCTACTGGGAAACGTGTCAGCAATTCATATCATTGAAGGGAATTAATCTACTGGGAAATGATTCAGCAATTCATATCATTGAAGGGAATGAATCTGCCGTCACTCAAAGGCCTAATCTGAGGAAAAATAACATGTTGTCTGAGCTGGTGGAGAAACTGAAGAAGACAGGACTCCAGGCTGCTCCCCCTCCTGCTCTGTGCTATGCTGGACCTGGAGATGTGGTGTGTGATGTATGCACTGGGACCAGAAAGCAGAAAGCCCTCATGTCCTGTCTGCCGTGTCTGGCCTCTTACTGTGAGACTCAGCTCAAAACTCAAACAAATATGAACACAAACCTTGAGTATATAGATATGTTAACCCAGATTCTGTAAATGTATCACCATTTTCTAAAGTCAAACACCATTATCATTCATTATCAATCACCGTTATCATTCATTATCAATCACCATTATCGTTTGTTATCCTCTTACATCTAGACGTTCCGCTAGCGGAACACCTGCTCCATTATCCAATGGTGGGCGTGGCACGAAATACAAACTCCTCAAAAATCCAAAAACTTCCATTTTTCAAACATATGACTGTTTTACACCATTTTAAAGACAAGACTCTCCTTTTTCCAACCACACTGTCCGATTTCAAAAAGGCTTTACAGAGAAAGCAAAACATTAGATTATGTCAGCAGAGTACCCAGCCAGAAATAATCAGACACCCATTTTTCAAGCTAGCATATAATGTCACAAAAAACAAAACCACAGCTAAATGCAGCACTAACCTTTGATGATCTTCATCAGATGACACGCCTAGGACATTATGTTATACAATACATGCATGTTTTGTTCAATAAAGTTCATATTTATATCAAAAAACAGCTTTATACATTAGCATGTGATGTTCAGAACTAGCATTCCCACCAAACACTTCCGGTGAATTTACTAAATTACTCACGATAAACGTTCACAAAAAACATAACAATTATTTTAAGAATTATAGATACAGAACTCCTTTATGCAATCGCTATGTCCGATTTTAAAATAGCTTTTCGGTGAAAGCACATTTTGCAATATTCTGAGTAGATAGCTCGCCATCACGGGCTAGCTAATTTGACACCCACCAAGTTTGGCGTTCACTAAACTCAGAATTACTATGAGAAAAATTGGATTACTTTTGCTGTTCTTCGTCAGAATGCACTCCCAGGACTTCTACTTCAACCACAAATGTTGTTTTGGTTCAAAATAATCCATAGTTATGTTCAAATATCCTCCGTTTTGTTCGTGCGTTCAGGTCCCTATCCGAACGGTGACGCACGGATGCATGTCGTGACAAAAAATTTCAAAATATTCCATTACCGTACTTCGAAGCATGTCAAACGCTGTTTAAAATCAATTTTTATGCTATTTTTCTCGTAAAATAGCGATAATATTCCAACCGGGCGACGTTGTTTTCGTTCAAAGGCTGAAAGAAAAACATGGCCACTTCTCGGGGCAGCGCATCTGAGCCACCAGCCTGACCACTCACAAACAGCGCTCTTGTACCTAGCCCAAAGACAGCAGAGATCTCATTTCACTTTCTGGCGCCTTCAGAGAGCCTATGGGAGCCTTAGAAATTGTCACGTTACAGCAGAGATCCTGTATTTTCGACAGAGATGCCACAGAAGCACAACAAATGGTCAGAGAGGGCACTTCCTGTATGGAATCTTCTCAGGTTTTGGCCTGCCATATGAGTTCTGTTATACTCACAGACACCATTCAAACAGTTTTATGAACTTTAGAGTGTTTTCTATCCAAATCTACCAATTATATGCATATTCTCGTTTCTGGAAAAGAGTAGTAACCAGTTTAAATCAGGTACGTTTTTTTTCCGGCAGTGAAAATACTGCCCCCTACCCTAGAGAGGTTAAACATAACAGGTTTGTATTGTATTGACATAGATTGAGCATCCTATAATAGCAGTGACTAACTGGAGGGTTGGTCATAGGGGCTAGTCTGTATGGACCGTTTGAGACTGGGTTGATCGCCACTTGTCTCCACTGGTCTCCTCCTTCTCCCTCTTGTTACATCCATCGTGCTCATGCACAGGTCCTGTGCTGTAGGAAAGGGTCTTGGTACAAAGGACACTTTTACAACCGTTGTCATATGGTCCAGCAAACTTGTCAGTGAGTTAAAGTGTAAATCTGTATCAAGCACAAACCCAGAATTATCAAACGTGACCTTGTATGGTTGTCCTTCTGCTGTTACAATTTCGAAGAGGTATCCACATTCCTCTTCATCCATATAACAGATCGCTGCAGCTGGCTTGGGGTATTCGTCTTCCATCTTTTCTAGGTCCTGTATAACTTCAATGTGCTTTGATGACCTTGGGGAACTGTCCGTTGAAAGCCCCCCACCTCCCTGCATCTCACCAGAGTAGGCCGTGATGGCAACAGCTCCTACAGTGACTTCAGGTCTATTTAGGGATGATATTAGCTGCTCTTTAGAGACGGAACCCCACCACTTCTGAGGCCAGTTGCCATATTTCCTTTACTTAGAGACACGGAGTGAGTCGAATTGTCTTCTCCCCACATAGGCCATCTTCTAATCAGTAACCTAGTTTGCTATATGTGTGTGTGTGTGAGGCATCAGTGTCTCTGGAGCCAAGGCATTAGTGTGTGATTAAATGCCTCCCTCTCTCAGCCTCATGGCACCTGACCCTGCCTTTACAATATCTAATCTCTGTACAGGAGATAAGCGGTGTGTGTGTGTGTGTGTGTGTGTGTGTGTGTGTGTGTGTGTGTGTGTGTGTGTGTGTGTGTGTGTGTGTGTGTGTGTGTGTGTGTGAGGCATCAGTGTCTCTGGAAGGGAATAAATAGTGCAGCAAAGCACCAGACCCCCAGCAGGTAACAGTAACAGACACATTGAAAGCAATGAATAAGCTTAAACCATTTGATAAAGCACACACACACACACACACACACACACACACACACACACACACACACACACACACACACACACACACACACACACACACATCGCTGTCCTGTAGATACGACTCCTGAGTTGAAATGGTATCAGCGCTTTCGGCTGAGTCAACCGTTGAATATGATGTTTAGAAAGAATGGTTTCCAGGGTCCCCATCTGCCATAGTAGCGACTGAGATGTAATCAAAGGCACGTATAGATAGAGAACCCTGCCCTGTTGCACAAGAAGGACACCATTTACACAGTCCACTGAAGTGTGTATATGCTCACATGCAAATGGCACTCGGTACATAAGCACACATCTGTCGATACCACATAAACCGATCCCAGAGAAGCCCGAGTCTACAGGCAATTTGCTGAGATACACTTAGCGCCTCCAGTCCTCACACACTCAGGGGGTAATATCAGTCCATTAGCCATACACACAGAAAGAACACCACTTTGGTTAGATAGGTTTCAACAGAGCCATTGCCAACCTCTGAAAAGCTCTCTGACAGCAACTCTCTTTGCTCTCTAATCAAACTCTTAGGACAACCTAAGTTTAGCCCCTATCCTCGTAACTCCATCGACCACCTCAGGATACCACAGACTTCACTTTCACTAAGGCTATGGCAGGCTGGTACGACTGCCTCCTCTTGAAGGACAGGACCCTGACAGATTACGAGAAGGAAAAGCTGGACCGTGTGAACGTGAGAGCCGGCAGCGCCGAAGGCAGCCATGTGACGATAGGCCCAAAGGACAGTCTCTTCACCAGACCCATGTATGTGCCGTTAACGCACTACCACCATCTCGACGCCCTATTAGCCATCATGGCGTGCTACGTCTCCCCGAGAGTGAAAAGTTTGTACGACTATCCCGTGAGACATGTTCACATTGAACCAGGGCAGCTGCTCCATCACGCATCACAATCCCCTGTCAAGTTAACGTGGAGAGGAGAAGAGTAGGCAAAGTATAGATGCGATAAGGGTAAAAGAGAATATTACCATCCTATTCACACTTCACCCACAAGTGGAAAGACACTGGTCCACCCTGGACTCGGTCCCCCCATAGCCTTATGCGGCCAGGGACCACAGCCAGCCCTCAAGACATGGACTCCACCGCTAGCTACCAAGACCTGAGGCTCATTTCAAAGCATTACACATTCACTGTATGCACTATGGTGATGACACAGAATATGAATAAAAAGCTCAACAGCCGTTCTCACAGTTCAGTGCCATGTTGTTACATTGACTATTCATCTCTACCCCTACACCTGTCTTTCACTCATTACTTTGCAAGGCATACCTCGCAGTGTTTCATATCCCACATAGGAATATGCACTCCCAGCACTTACAGAGACGAGTGGTAGCACTATGCATCACTTTCCCAACCCTATTGCAGGTATAACTTAGTGTTTACATTGGGAGGGAGAAATGTAGCACATACCCCTGACAGACATGGTGAATTAGTCAGTCCTAGCAAGCAAAACTCCCAAATGCACTCTGTGACACTGAGACAGAATAGCATATTGTAGCCTAAGTCAGGTGCATATATTATAGACACAGAGATAGTTAGGCAGGGAATAGGAGGACAGTGTGTACGAGAGACAACCCAATAGACATTGGGGCGAGGTGCAGCAACTATTACCTACATTGGATAAAGCAGGACATTAAACCAACAGTAGGGGGGAGCGAGGGGAAGGTACATTTCCAAACACACCGGGTGACAGGACGGTCAGGAATACTACTATCACACTCACCAGACACAGTGTTCCTAACCAACAGATATGTTATTTATATAGTTTTAGAATACTTTTAGAAATAGATAGTTGATTACGGGGCCACCTGGCTGTTGGCGAACAGGGCCCTTGGTCGGAATGCGGCGCGTGTGAGTTCTGGGGCAGGACGTTCCAGTGGTATCCACCTGGTGGTAGTGTGGTATAACAAATAAATGTATTAAACATTTTCACTATTTCATTTTCTCTTTCTCATTTATTTTTCCTTTTTTGTTTCTTGTCCTTGGGTTTACAGTTCTTTATTTTACATTTTTACATTTTTAGTCATTTAGCAGACGCTCTTATCCAGAGCGACTTACAGTAGTGAATGCAGACATTTCATACAATTTCATACATTTTTGTTTTCTTTTCCTGTTATCAGAGTTTCCATTTCCTCACACACAGAGACATCCAATGTTCCCACTGCAGGCCATTTGGTGTTTAATTTTCTTGTGTGTTTTTCCCATTTCATAGAGATTTTATTATCTCCTCTTTACTTAGGGGGTGTCTAGTCCTTAATATCTCTACTGGTGTTGTATTCATTTTATTGATTGTCTACAGCTTAGCTATAATTTATTAAATCCTCCTTGCTATCTTCTTTTCCTTTTGATTTAATTCTTTGTGATGTCTATCCTTCTTATGTTTATTTATTTACTCACTATATCCTATCTTTTGGTTAATGATTGTTTTGGTCCTATTTTACTCTATCCTCAGCACTAGTTCCTATTTCACGGCTGGGTAGCCTGAGGCTGTTTTTCTCTACACAGCTTGTGTTTTATCCCTATGTTTTATCTTCTCACTTCACTCACCGTATATACTATATGTGTTTTGTTTCATACTTTTTATTATATTCTGTGTATTTCACAGTGGTTACTTTAAAACCTGTGGGGATCTGATCCCGGTATTGGGATTTATTGTCAAGAGACCATGGCGGGAAATTCAAAACTGCAAGAATCTAATAATTTCAATTTCTCAAACAATCAACTATTTTTCACCATTTGAAAGATAAACATCTCCTAAATCCAACCACATTGTCCGATTTCAAAGAGGCTTTACGGCGAAAGCATAAAGTTAGGTTATGTTAGGAGAGTACATTGAAAATAGCTGTGTGTAATGTTTTGTCAATTCAAAGACAGGCGTCACCAAAAGCAGATAACCAGCTAAAATTATGCACTAACCTTTGACAATCTCCATCAGATGACACTCCTAGGATATTATGTTATACAATACATGCATTTTTTTGTTCCATCAAGTTCATATTTATATCCAAAAACAGCATTTTACAGTAGCGGTGAAATTCTGAATTTTTTTCCCTCAAATGCTTCCGGTGAATCAACGTTACAATTTACAAAATTACTATTCGAAAACATTGGTAAATTATAATATTGTCATTCAAAGAATTATAGTTTAACATTTCGTAAATGCTACTGCATTGCCAGATTTCAAAATAACTTTACTGGGAAATCACACTTTGCAATAAACGGGGTGCTGTGCTAAGAACAATAGGCTAGGATATCCTCTATGGGACCGGCGGGACGAATTCGTCCCACCTACATAACAGCTAGTGTCATCCTGTGGCGCGATTTTTAAAACGTTTGAAATGCTATTACTTCAATTTCTCAAACATATGACTATTTTACAGCTATTTAAAGACAAGACTCTCGTTAATCTAACCACACTGTCCGATTTCAAAAAGGCTTTACAACGAAAGCAAAACATTAGATTATGTCAGCAGAGTGCCCAGCCAGAAATAATCAGACACCCATTTTTCAAGCTAGCATATAATGTCACAAAAACCTAAACCACAGCTAAATGCAGCACTAACCTTTTATGATCTTCATCAGATGACACACCTAGGAATTATGTTATACAATACATGCATGTCTGTTCAATCAAGTTCATATTTATATCAAAAACCAGCTTTTTACATTAGCATGTGACGTTCAGAAAAAGCATACCCCCCGCAAACTTCCGGGGAATTTACTAACAATTTGCTAAATTACTCACGATAAACGTTCACAAAAAGCATAACAATTATTTAAAAATTTATAGATACATTACTCCTCTATGCACTCGATATGTCCGATTTTAAAATAGTTTTTCGGATGAAGCACATTTTGCAATATTCTAAGATCATAGCCCAGCCATCACGGGCTAGCTATTTAGACACCCGGCAAGTTTAGCCTTCACAATAATGAAGTGACGACATCCCAGGGACGTCAACTTCTCTTCCTTGTCATCCGGTCTCTGTTCATCATAGACGCTTCAAACAACTTTATAAAGATCGTTGACATCTAGTGGAAGCCGTAGGAAGTGCGAAATGAATCCTTTGTCACTGTGTGATCTATTAGCAATGACTCGAAAATAGTACAGCCACAAAATTCTAATTTCCTGGTTGTATTTTTCTCAGGTTTTTGCCTGCCAAATGAGTTTTGTTATACTTACAGACACCATTCAAACAGTTTTAGAAAATTCAGAGTGTTTTCTATCCAAATCTGTTAATAATATGCATATCCTAGCTTCTGAGATGGTGTAGGAGGCAGTTACAAATGGGCACATATTTTTTTTTAAATTATCAATACTGCCCCCTAGCCCCAACAGCAAAAACCCTGTGTGTAGATTGATGAGGAAAATGATTTATTAAATCCATTTTAGAATAAGGTTGTAACGTAACAAAATGTGGAAAAAGGGAAGGGGTCTGAATACTTTCTGAATGCCCTGTATGTATGTTAATAGAATTTGTTCTCCCCAATAGTAAAGTTTGTCCAACTAGTTTTTCTCCATACCTCTAAATACCATCTTATTAGATGGAGCCATTTCACCCAATTAGTTTGGGATTGAGACCTGCAGTCATCTTGATTTCAGACCACTTTGGAGATATTAACATACTTACCAATCAATACAGATACTGTATGTAAAACCATAGTAAAGTCCAGTATGGACTATCAATACAGATACTGTATGTAGAACCATAGTAAAGCCCAGTATGGACTATCAATACAGATACTGTATGTAGAACCATAGTAAAGCCCAGTATGGACTATCAATACAGATACTGTATGTAGAACCATAGTAAAGTCCAGTATGGACTATCAATACAGATACTGTATGTAGAACCATAGTAAAGTCCAGTATGGACTATCAATACAAAGTGACCATTTAGATTGAGGCCCAGTTCAATGAGAGGAAGTCTTAACAGAACTGGGGAATGACAGACATGAAGTGGGAGGGTGGAGATCTAATATTATTTTGTGCCAAACACTAAAGCATGATATTGTAATAAATCTACACCCTATTCCCTATGTAGAACACTACTTTAGACCTGGTCAGAAGCACCGTAGTGCACTACGTAGGGAATAGGGAACCATTTGGAACAGAGACAGTAATTCCCCTGAACATCTTTCTCTTCCTCATCTGGTTTCTTGAACAGCCCTTCACTCCTCCCCTCTTCCTCCCCTCCTCCCTTTTCATTCTATTCTATCAGCCACACCACTAGCTCACCTCCACACAATCCATTTACAAGTTAAAGACACACCTTGGAATAAATAACAAAGAAACTATTTCTAGATGAAGTTTAGTGTTGTATTTTTTATTTCCCATCACCATAAATCATATTTAATCACTGAACAGTAGCAGACCTAACTTCATCTGTTCCTGACTCTGGATAGTGGATTAAAAAGACCATCAATCTCCAATGATATTAAAGTACTATTCTGAACATTACTGATATACTGAGTGGCAAGTCAAGATATCTGCTGGTTTTATTGTTTGGTCAATAGCACCACCTGCTGGACAGGTTTAATGTTGCTGGACTGAGCAGTATGGGAGGATGAAAGATGACACATTTAGGGCCGGTATCCTGGACATCTACATTGAACATGCTTTTTAGTCCAGGACTAGGATTAATCTGTGTCTGGGAAACCAGACCATATACCTTAGTAGAAAGTAAGTGATTCCAGCTTGTAGTGGGCTGACTAGTCCTGAATTGTCCTTTTGTTCCTGGACCATTTTCCATGCAGCTCCAGGTGACAGAGAACACATCAATTAGGGCCGAGCCTACAAGCTGATCAATGATACTGAGGAGAATTACATAGAGACAGAGAACCAACTGAGAAAACATATCAATGGTTCTGAATGACAACCAATATACATCAACACCATACATCATGATTCATGGAAATGTACAAGATCAAACATTGCACTTAAAAAAATATGAATACATTGAATTTTAATTCATAACATCTGAAGATCAAATCAGTTAAATCATTGTAGATAAAACAGAGTAGAATGAATCATCACATCTGGGGACCATCACCACCAGCATGACTAGTATCTATGTGGACCCTTCTACAGTTTAACCAGCTCAACAGTACCAGTAAGCCAAAACCCAGGATAGAGGGGCTGAGTGAATGTGGTCTGGACTCTGTGGAGGAGGGTCATTGTGTCAGAGACACTGTAGAAGGACAGAGTACCTGCCTTGTGATCCAGGTACACTCCTACTCTGGAGGACTGAGGGCCTGATACTTCAGTCTCAACGTTATTGTGTCTGAAACAATAACCACCTCTATAGTACAGTAAACTCCAGGACTTGTTATTGTATCCAAATCCACCACCTCTCTCTGTTCTGCTGATGTCTTTATATGAGACTGCTGTATAAACCCACTCCCCACTCCACTCCACCTCCCAGTAACAGCGTCCAGACAGACCCTCTCTACACAGAACCTGCCAGTAGTTGGTGAATCTGTCTGGATGGTCAGGATATGGTTGGACTTGGTCTGTATAGGTCACCTTTCTGTTCCCTTCAGACAGAGAGAGGTATGTGCATGCTGTGTTTGGGTCCAGTGTGAGTTGACAGGAGTCTGGGAGAAGAGCAGAGCAGAGACCAATGAGGGGAGTCAGAACAATAAGTTAAGTCAGATACTGTATCTACCCTGTCTTTGATTAGAGCACAGCAGAGATCAAATCAGAGAAATATGAGGAGTCAGATAGATACCCAGTCTTTGATTAGATCTACTATTGCTATATATTTCTAGAGGGATTGTTAGGAGTGTCAGTAAAAAGAGACTGTTAGTTACTTCACAATAAAGAGACTCACATTGTAACAACTGTTCTCTGGTCTTGGGCTTTGGAGACAGTACAACATCCACTATATTCACTACAGACACACAAACACATTGACAGAGAGAGGGAATGTTATCATCATACCATATTCCACATGTATATGACTAGTAGGGAACTTTCAATGGTCTAAAGTTGATGTTCTTATTGTTTTCAACACACCTGTAGTGGAGATCTTGGTCCATTCTCCTTTAAGAAAGTCTTCTAGTTTCTCTCTCAGTTCAGACACAGTCTTACTCACATCTCCAAAGTACTGAAGAGGACGGACAACGATGCTGGGTAAGTCTGAAGATACACTGATACTGGAGAGAGACTGATAACTCTGGAGAGAGAGCGAGAGAGAGAGAGAGAGAGAGAGAGAGAGAGAGAGAGAGAGAGAGAGAGAGAGAGAGAGAGAGAGAGAGACGGACAGAGAAAGAGAGGGACAGAGAGAGAGAGGGACGGACAGAGAGAGGGAGAGACAAGGACAGAGAGACAGACAGGACAACATAATGATTGAGATGAATAGTTTCACATTAAGTTAATTTCATATCACATGTAACAAGGCAGTTTAGTTACATGGAGGAAATGGATGTGATCCTCTGTGTGTGAGAGCTGCTCCAGCTCAGTGCTTCTCTTCCTCAGCTCAGCTATCTCCTGCTTCAGTTGCTCCAGGAGTCCTTCAGCTTGACTCACTTGAGCCTTCTCTTGGGCTCTGATCAGCTCCTTCACCTCAGAGCTCCTTCTCTCAATGGAACGGATCAGCTCAGTAAAAATCTGATCACTGTCCTCCACTGCTGCCTGTGCAGAGCGCTGTTAAGAGAGAGCGAGAGACAGAGAGAAAGCAGGTGAGAGACAGAGACAAACAGAGAGAGAGAGAGAGAGACAGTAGGTACAGTAGCCTCTGCACCTCATTGAGTCAGAACACTGCCACCCTGCTCTCCATGTCCACCAGGCCTTGTCCCCCCTCCTGGACAGTCAGATACAGAACACCGCTTGGTCCTGCTCTACTCTCCTCCCTCCTGGTCCCCCCTCCAGTAGCCTGCCCCAGAGCAGAGCTAGACCCAGCTGTTAGTTATAAGATGAACTATAAAACTTTATATTTTGCAATTCTGAGTAATTACTACTTTAGTAAGGATATACACTTTATTCAGTACTGATAATTCCAATAGATGGCAGCACATTTCTAAATCCTCCTACCTAACTCAGTACTTCTGAGAAAATAAAAAAGAGTCCTACTAACTTCTAATAGACCCTCCCCCATCCCCCAAATCCCTTCCAACCCCCCCAACGCCATCCAACCTCAATAACCCTACACTTCAATCTTTCCCTCTCTTCAACATCCTTACAACAATATAACAACACATGCTCCACCGTTTCATTGACAATACCCTCCAGACACAAACCATTCACATGCTGCCAACCAGATGTAAGGACCAGTTCAATGTACAATGTCCAAAACACAATCGAGTAAACACCACCTCTTCCTTCCTAATCTGACCTTTGAATCTTGGTCCACCGATCTTTAGAGGACATATAAATGCCGTCCCTTGTGCTCAGAGTCCCATCTCTTCTGCCACACATCTATCAAAATGTCTCTGATCTTACATTTGTCCTCACCTCTACCCAGTGGAACATTAATATATATTATATCTTGTTATAAAGCTCTTTTAGATAACTGGTCTACAATTTCATTCCCTTCCACACCTGAATGTGCTGGGACCCAGCAGAATCTCACTACTACCCCCATTCTCTCATTTCTCCATAATAACATTGATACCTACAACTTTCCAACCAAAACCACTGCCTTGTCTACTAGTATATTCCCAACAGTCATCTAGATCAGAAGCAGTGGGATGTTCAACCTCACAGCCTTTCAACCCAATAAGCTAATGACAATTTATTACGCCGTAAACCCAAAGGCATCTCACCTGCCTCCACTAGTAAGACACATACAGATGTTGATTTAAATGCACCAATACATATCCTTAAAGCTATATACTGGATTCTGTCCAGCTTAAGTCTTTGCCGCTGTTCCATAAACTATACACCCGTAATCAATTGTCGTCCTGATCAGAGCGCTATAAATATCCATCAACGATTGTCTGTCAGCACCCCATTCACAACCAGAGACCCACACAACCAACTACCACGAAAGTGATGGAATGAGAGAGAGAGACATCGTTACAACACTGTACATAGACATAATATAACGTTTCTTCTTCTTTGGAGTTTAACGGCGGTTGGCATCCATTATGTTGAATTATCGCCCCCAACTGGACAATAATATAAATCTATTTTACTTTGTCATACAAAATGGGAAAAGGAACATCTCATATTTTTCTAATAAAAAAACACCATTCCAACTAACCCTCATTAAAAACCCACTACCCCATTCCACTACTTTGACCCTATCTGCTCCTGCACCATGCCAACTAACCCTACACTCATTAAAAACCCACTACCCCATTCCACTACTTTGACCCTATCTGCTCCTGCACCATGCCAACTAACCCTACACTCATTAAAAACCCACTACCCCATTCCACTACTTAGACCCTATATTTTCCTGCACCATGCCAACTAACACTACACTCATTAAAAACCCACTACCCCATTCCACTACTTTGACCCTATCTGCTCCTGCACCATGCCAACTAACCCTACACTCATTAAAAACCCACTACCCCATTCCACTATTTTGACCCTATCTGCTCCTGCACCAGGCCAACGACCTGGGAGGACGGGACACCACCACTCAACACACCCTGGAACTCTTCTGAAGTCAATATGACCAATACGTCTCTGGTTCTGAGCTCTTCTCCACACCTTCTACCTCACTTAACTCTCCCTCATTCATTTCCATTTCACCTCCAGAACTCAGTCTGGCGCACGGCTCTCTCTGTTTGCTCTTAAATTATAACATTTGAAATGTCTCTATTCCTTTGAAACTTTTGTGAGTTGAATGTTTACTGTTCATTTCTGGTTGTTTATTATCTATTTCACTTGCTTTGGCAATGTAAACATATGTTTCCCATGCCAATAAAGACCTTTGAATTGAATTGAATTGAGAGAGAGAGAGCTCCATGTTAATGTATAGGGGACATGAGTCAGTCATGGTTACTCATGGTTATGTGCTGAGGTAGCCCCGCCTGCGACTTCTAAATCAGTGTCGGCCCAATAGGGAATGTTCTCTTGATGTAATGGTCCATATGTTGGTTTATCCCACGGTAGACCTGGGTTCATATCCAATCAGTTACATTAAGCAGTCAATTCTCTGAAAGGGGTCCAGACATAGTGGGATTGGAGAAGGTTCTCTCTCTCTCTCTCTCTCTCTCTCTCTCTCAATCTCTCTCTCTCATTGGAGGAGACAGGTAAAATGATGTGTCTCCTCTGGTCAACAATACTCACCTTGAAAGACTTCACAGCCTGTCGGAGCTCCTTCAGCTCCTTCTCTCTCTCCTGGAATCTCTGCTGGACCTTCTGCTGACTCATCCCCAGCTGTCTCTGTGGAGAATCACTCTTCAATGAGCTATCAAGCTTTATTTGTCCAGTAGATCAATAGTATAGTAATGTGACATAGGACCCGTAGAGAGGAAGGTCTACAATCCTGAGGAAGTCCCTTTACAATATTATATTATGTTGCTATGTGAATGACTATAGTTTTTATGGTAGGCCTACATGTATCAAGGGGTTGAGACTGAACTTTGGACTCATAAAAGGCCATTCAGAATGATAATAGTGTTTGACTTTAAAAATATTGATACATTTGGAGAATCTGGGTTAACATATCTATACACTCAAGGTTTGTGTCCATATTTGTGGATCCATTTCATTTGAATGATCTCATATTCAAACAGATGTAGTTCCTACTGTATCTTTTATTCTTTGTTTATCAGACAGTCACCAACAAGTTGTTCTGGTCTTACCTGTTTCTCAGTCCTCTCTGCTGCAGCTGACACTGTATGATGGCCTTTATGTTCATCCATTGTACACAGATAACAGATACACTGCTGATCGGTACGACAGTAAACCTCCAGCAGTTTGTCATGATGAGAGCAGATCTTCTCCTGTAGTTGTGCAGTGGCTTTGACCAGCTTGTGCTTCTTCAAAGCAGGAGATTCATAGTGAGATTGGAGGTGAGTCTCACAGTAAGAGGCCAGACATGCCAGACAGGACATGAGGGCTTTCTGCTTTCTGGTCCCAGTGCAGAAATCACACGCCACATCTCCAGGTCCAGCATAGCACTGAGCAGGAGGGGGAGCAGCCTGGAGTCCTGTCTTCTTCAGTTTCTTCACCACTTCAGCCAGAACGGTGTTTCTCTTCAGAACAGGCCTTGGGGTAAAGGTCTCTCTGCACTGAGGACAGCTGTAGACACCTTTCAGAACATCCTGATCCCAGCTTTCTTTAATACAACCCATACAGTAACTGTGCCCACAGGCAGTAGTCACCGGATCCATCAGTAGATCCAGACAGATGGAACAACAGAACAGTTCCTGATTCTCTGCCATTTTGGTGCTCTCTCCTGTAGGTTAAGCAATGGCAGTGTGAAAGATGACTTTCTGTTCAGTGTGAAAGATGACTTTCTGTTTCATGTAACTCTACACCAGAGGACAGGGAGTGGTTTCCTACTGGACTGTGTAATCTGTATGTAGAGGGGGTGTGGTTTCTTTGATAAGGAGGTATGACTTTCTTTGATAAGGAAGTATGTTGATAAATACTTTGTTGAGGGAAAATGTACTTGATACGTTAGTAATATATTGTTTTGTCACCTAGCTGTCTTATGATGACGGCACTAATTGAAAGTCTCTCTGGATAAGAGTGTCTGCTAAATGATTAAAATGTAAATGTAAAATTAATAATATGCAAAGCATGTTGAGTATTATTCTAATGAGCTCTGTCCCGAAACAAGACCAATAATAATACCCAGTTTGCTTTGCAGTTTATTTGGTATGTTAATTATCACATATACATTCATATTTTAGTAATTTAGCTTCGCCAGAGTGACTTGCTCAACTAAGGTAGATAACAACATACAGTATCACTGTCAACAAGCAAGAAAAACGTTTTTTTAACCGTTACTGAGAATCTTGTTGCTGTACGGGCCGGACACTTCCAAATATATTTTGTATATAAAATTAAATACATTACATGTAATTATATACATTACAAAATGCAAGTATTTAGTAGTTTAATTTGATACATTGATGTTTATGGTATTTTGTATCTGAATATTGTATTTGTATGTAGTAATTTCTGTCCATCCCTGGTAGTAGAATACTCTTGTCTTTAGGGTGTTTTCAAGACCAGGACAATGGAGGTAAAGGACTGGTTTAAACAGGAAAATGTCATGGAGTTTTATTTTAAAGAAATGTTTACAAATCACTTTCAAAAGGATTTCAAAATACTAAATAAAATACCTAGCTCTCCTCAGAGCATAATCACAGGCGGTCTCTTAAAAACTGCACGCAGAGGCATAAAAATGTGTTGTAGAAATTCTAACCAGAAAGGGGAGAGACTGAAGAATCTTTCAACAACAGCTGTATTAATATGTGGAGACATGAGGTCAACCATCACTCAGGGTGCATGGTAGAGAGACCAATGATTCAGGAACAACAGCTCTCTTATATAGACACTCTTTTACATGAGATTCAAGTGTCACCATCTTACACAAGCAGTTTGCAAAAGGCTCATTTCAGGGGTTAAGCTGAATCATGCTGCTCAGCTATTAGTTGAAACTCTCGGTGTGGTCAGGGCGTGGTTTGAGTTCTAGGAACATGTTTCTGAGAACTGACACATCTCAGTGGTCAACCCTAATGCTGAGCTGTTATCGTGACTTCTATCTCAACAACAGGACGCTGCCCCTACCCAGAAGCTCTTTTTGCACTCTGCCTACAACATTTGGTTTAGACAGAGGACCAGGAAGAGGAACTTGTATGACACGCTGTTCTAATTCAGATTTACTGGCACAATGTTTTCTTCATTGTATCTTCTTCACACAATCACTCAGTTTAGTACCTTGAAGACTAACTATATGTAATATTACTTAATTACCTTGTACCTCAGTTAATTTCTGTCACCACAAATGTTTTCCACAAGTTCATCTGACTAAGTCAGTAGATAAAGGGCTTCATCTGACTCTGGGTCAGTAGATAAAGGGCTTCGTCTGACTCTGGGTCAGTAGATAAAGGGCTTCATTGCCAAAATTCTGAAGTTTCTCTTTAAGTCAAAATTAAAGCTGAAATGTCTTTGGCCACCATACCAATTAAAACTATAACTGAAATGTATTTGGCCACCATACCAATTAAAACTATAACTGAAATGTCTTTGGCCACCATACCAATTAAAACTATAACTGAAATGTCTTTGGCCACCATACCAATTAAAACTATAACTGAAATGTCTTTGGCCACCATACCAATCAAAACTATAACTGAAATGTCTTTGGCCACCATACCAATCAAAACTATAACTGAAATGTCTTTGGCCACCATATCAATCAAAACTATAACTGAATTGTCTTTGGCCACCATACCAATTAAAACTATAACTGAAATATCTTTGGCCACCATACCAATTAAAACTATAAATGACATGTCTTTGGCCACCATACCAATTAAAACTATAACTGAATTGTCTTTGGCCACCATACCAATTAAAACTATAACTGAAATGTCTTTGGCCACCATATCAATCAAAACTATAACTGAAATGTCTTTGGCCACCATACCAATTAAAACTATAACTGAAATATCTTTGGCCACCATACCAATTAAAACTATAACTGAAATGTCTTTGGCCACCATACCAATTAAAACTATAACTGGAATGTCTTTGGCCACCATATCAATCAAAACTATAACTGAAATGTCTTTGGCCACCATACCAATTAAAACTATAACTGAAATGTCTTTGGCCACCATACCAATTAAAACTATAACTGAAATATCTTTGGACACCATACCAATTCAAACTATAACTGAATTGTCTTTGGCCACCATACCAATCAAAACTATAACTGAAATGTCTTTGGCCACCATACCAATTAAAACTATAACTGAAATGTCTTTGGCCACCATATCAATCAAAACTATAACTGAAATGTCTTTGGCCACCATACCAATTAAAACTATAACTGAAATGTCTTTGGCCACCATACCAATTAAAACTATAACTGAATTGTCTTTGGCCACCATACCAATTAAAACTATAACTGAAATATCTTTGGCCACCATACCAATTAAAACTATAAATGACATGTCTTTGGCCACCATACCAATTAAAACTATAACTGAAATGTCTTTGGCCACCATACCAATTTAAACTACATCAAAAGAGTTCCTCAAGAGGTCCATAGTCTTGAGATAGTGGCTGGGTTGGAGACCCACCAGCTGCATGGTGGCTCACCAAACGTGCATAGAGAGCTGACTGCAGCAAGGTGTACTGCTTAACTAGGATGTGGTCCTAGTTGGAGAGTGGCTTTAGGGTGGAGTACACTTCCAACAGCAGGCATTCCCTTCAACACGTTACAGAAGATAATGTGGAGATAGAGATGGGTAGTATTTCTGTTATATGTATTTGAAATACATATTTCAATGACTTTTGAGTATTTAGTCATTTGTATTTCACTGGCCTGAACTGCAATCCTATGTATTTTGTAACAAGATTCTTTTGAGACCTGTAATTTGTGAAAACATTGTTGTTGTAAAATAATACATATTTTTCTATTCCATTTTATATAGGGGTTGGTAAGGTTGTGTCCCCGTTTCATCCTGCATTGGTATCAGCAGTCTGATAGTACTATGGTTTGATAAGACTGTCTGGTAAATGATAACATTGGTATCAGCAGTATGATAGTACTATGGTTTGATAAGACTCTGCTAAATGACAACATTGGTATCAGCAGTATGAAGGCACTATGGTTTGATAAATTTACTAAATATAAATGTATATGTAAAAATGTTGATAAATACTTTGTTGAGGGAACATGTACTTGATACAATTGTAATATGTTGTTGTCTCACCTAGCTGTCAGAGAGAATATAGTAGACGGTTTCTGTCAAAAAATGATTGATGAGTTTTTCCTGTGCTCTGTGTTTATGACCTTTTAAGGACATCCTGTCTGGATGTTCTCACACTATTGTTTTACCTTTTGTTTAACTCGGCAAGTCAGTTAAGTACAAAATCGTATTTACAATGACGACCTACCCAGCCAAACCCGGACGCTGGGCAAATTGTGCGCCGCCCTGTGGGACTTTAGTGTGTGTATTATAGTGGGTATTGTAGTGGGTAGTGTGTATTTAGTGTGTATTGTAGTGTGTAGTGTAGTGTGTATTGTAGTGTGTAGAGTAGTGTTTATTGTAGTGTGTAGTGTAGTGTGTATTTAGTGTGTATTGTAGTGTGTAGTGTAATGTGTATTGTAGTGTGTAGTGTAGGGTGTATTGTAGTGTGTATGTAGTGTGTATTGTAGTGTGTAGTGTAGTGTGTATTGTATTGTAGTGTGTATTGTAGTATGTATTGTATTGTAGTGTGTAGTGTAGTGTGTATGTAGTGTGTATTGTAGTGTGTATTGTAGTGTGTATTGTAGTGTGTATTGTAGTGTGTATGTAGTGTCTATGTAGTGTCTATTTAGTGTAATGTAACTTTATAGTGCAGCTGTTTCTTTGAAGTAAAGCACATGTTTGAAATAAAAAGTAATGGCCTGGTGATTGATGTGTGTATTATAGAGTAATGGCCTGGTGATTGATGTGTGTATTATAGAGTAATGGCCTGGTGGTTGATGTGTGTAATATAGAGTAATGGCTTGGTGATTGATGTGTGTATTATAGAGTAATGGCCTGGTGATTGATGTGTGTATTATAGAGTAATGGCCTGGTGATTGATGTGTGTAATATAGAGTAATGGCCTGGTGATTGATGTGTGTATTATAGAGTAATGGCCTGGTGGTTGATGTGTGTAGTATAGAGTAATGGCCTGGTGATTGATGTGTGTTATAGAGTAATGGCCTGGTGGTTGATGTGTGTATTATAGAGTAATGGCCTGGTGGTTGATGTGTGTATTATAGAGTAATGGCCTGGTGGTTGATGTGTGTATTATAGAGTAATGGCCTGGTGATTGATGTGTGTATTATAGAGTAATGGCCTGGTGATTGATGTGTGTATTATAGAGTAATGGCCTGGTGATTGATGTGTGGTGTCGTGACCTTGTTGAACTTAAAGAAAATGTGTTTGAAAATTTGAAACAGTTGGGAGATTTTTTTATTTAATTTATGGAGCTGCTGTGTAGTGAGCTTGTGACCCTTTATAGAATGAAAAGTAATTGCCAGGGTAGGTCTGCCTGAGTATAAGTAAGTGTTAGACCTGTGTCGTGTCTTTGGCTATGCCGGATTAAGTGATATGACATGCTAACCTATAAAATTATTTCTCTGTAATTAATATTACCTGATTAAGCTAATCATGTAAATGTAATTAACTAGAAAGTTGGGGCACCACGGAAGAACGTTTATAGAGCCGTTATCTTCCGAATAACCTCTTAAAATACTTAGTCATATTTTACATCGATAGCAGTCAATATTAACCCTTATCTTATTTTCAGTCTCATAATGAAAGTTGTAAATTCTTGGCTATCTTCACGAACCCTGGCTAACAAGTTGAATCAGCAATACAAAATTGGGTTTAATTATTTATTTACTAAATACCTAAACTAATCACACAGAATTACAAATACACCGAATACAATTGATGTCATACATGATGGCTGGTTACACAAAGGGAAGGGGGTTGGGCTTGAATGAAAGAGCGGGAAGATTTAGGAACAAAGAAACAGCAGCTATGCTATCGTAAATACATTATCTTATGCATTCTAAATTACCGCCCATTTGGAAAAGGAAAATGCAATAAATATTTACTCTGAGCTGCGCTTCAGTAGATTGGTCGTAGATGCTGGCCGGGTTGGCCAACAGATCTTCCTGTCCTCAGAAGAATGTCTCTGGTGGTAAATTGGATACGTGGTGGTATCTTCGTCCGTCTGTTAGACTGGATCCGTCGTCTGTCCTTTCCTAGCCCCCGTCTACAGCGGCCGCTGCTAACTCAACGGCTAGGAAGTTTCACTTCTGTAGTGAATAAGCTCAAAGTTCACACCATTCGCCACCAAAGCTCACACCGAGGTTGGCTTAGTTCTGTACTTGACATGTGTGTCCTTCTAACGTAGAGGCAGCAGACCTCACGTACTGGAACAATGTGGTTATCTTTTCGTCAAAGGCTTATATAGTGGAGAGGGGGAAGGATGTGTTTCATCGTTTATAACCCCTGTCTCTTCACAGGGGTGGGCCACTGATCAAGCAGGGCACTTTCCTTATGAAAACCCAATTCTCTCATTTGGAAGCTAAAATTACATTTAATCTCCTAACAAACAATTTCAATATCAAACATTTCAATTGCATAACAATTCCATGTGACTCTGATAACTAGAGGGTGTATACTTTCCCAGGTACAGTTTATGTCGTCCTGTCATCAGTCATAATGTCTCAGATGACAACCGAACTGATATCCATACTCATTACGTTCCAAAGCATATTTCCAACTGGTTTTATTACCAAAATATGGTTCCTTTCCCCATTTGTTTGATGTTCCCAGACTCTCTATATTTAACAGGACAGCAGTCCTTCAGGACAGAAAGAGAGGGGAAGGAAGAAAGGTATTTATGGGGGGGTCATAAACCTTACCCACAGGTCAACGTCATGACAGTCCCCCCATGTTGGGTTCAATCTTGCGATTAACCTGCATGTTGTAAACCAACATAAAAATGAACGTGGGTTGTCCTGGTTGTGGATCATCGTTGTGGTCCCCATCTGGCGGTCGACCCGGGTAGGGTGTCTGCAAATGAAGAAGTCCGCTCCAAGGCTGGGCAGCAGATGTCCAGTTGGTGGTTGCTATTGCAGTCCCCCCTCTGGTGGTCGACCCAGGTAGGGTCTCTGCAAATGAAGAAGTCCGTTCCATGGCTCGGCAGCGGATGTCCGGATTGGGATCGCCATTCTGGACCCGTCGTCTGGTCGTCCAGACTGGAATATCTGGGCAGTAACTTAGGCAGATGTTAACAACGCACGCACACACACTCATGAAATATATCATTACATTTCCTCCCAAATGAGCGGCGTTGTGGCACTAACTGATGGTTGTATGGGGGAGTTGTTTATGGCTTTATCACTTTCTATGTGCCGAAGAAAATGAAACAACATGAATGAAAGCATAAACAAAACAAAATATAGTTATGCCACCTTAATCATCTAATTGGACTGTATTCTATCTACGTCCATTGTCTTGGCAAAATGACCCTATCATGGCATTGTCTAATGTCATATTTAGGGCTTTCCTAATTTGCGGGGTGGCGCTTAGGGTACTATCCTAAGTTGACAACTATATGATAAGTCTACAGCTGTAAGGCACCAGTTTTGGGCAGTCTACAGGGATGACCTATGGACTTCTGGTTAGAAAACTGGTGATTGCTGTAGAGTCAAAGGCCTAGAAGTAAATGTTCAACTTTACTAAGGCTGGTATTTTGCTTAGACCCTTAAGTGGTCCTAGCATAAATCCTAATTTGATGTTCCGTTGTGCATGTGCGTTTATGCTTACACAATCGCGCATGTCAAGGGAAGAAAACCAAGTATCCTGGCAGATTACAACTTGTTCAGAATGAGTCTGACGTAGTCAGGTAATTTTCAGGTCAATGCCTGGAGGTCAGTCAGAATTGGTGTCAAGGGAGTCTGTAGTAGTTTTCTACAAGTCACAGTGTCTTCCACTATTGTAGTGGCGGTAGGTATGAAGTCTATTTCATAGCTATGTTATCCACGGAGGAGCTAACCTCACGACGGAAGTACTCTTTAAGTATTGGACCAGTCATACGTGGTGTGATCATGGTTCATGACTTCTAATAACTTTTCTCCTGAATGGAGGGTCCTATTTATTAGTGGCATGTGTTAACCATTGGAAGAGTGCAATGGAGATTCCCTTCCCCGTGTTGCACTCTGAGTGACTCCTATGTCGCTATTATCAATAGCAATTTAACTTGTGAGGTTACTAATCCTCTTACTGAGTGTTGCTGGACTGACTGTGTTATTGGTACTGGTATTCAAGGGGTCCAGTTGTCCTACCGATTTATTCTGAAATATTATCTACCGGAACACATGATTGGAGCATATTACTAGTTGTATTGTAGTTGAACCTACACATGGCAAGGAATGATTATTGTTGCCATTTGTTTTGGAGGTGGACAAGTCCATTGGACTTCCTTTACAACCAGTGTGGTACACCTCAGTACTATCTTAGATGTGTTCTAAGATCATCCCTGTCAAGGGGCCTGTCTGCTCCTCACTGTTCTCATAGGGGAGTTTACAACTAGATTTGATTTATGCTCTGGCAGCCTCGTATGGTGTTGTCCGTAGTCTCGACCCCCCCACCGGCCTCGATGAGGCTAATCATGGGTCTGGGCTACTATTCCCCCCCTTTGTGTCTCGGGACCCCCCCACCAGCGGGTGGTGTTGGTGTCCGAGGCGCAAACGAAAAGGTCGGACCCTATGTACGATTTGTCAGTGGCCGCGTTATTATGAGAATGGCTGTAACCTTTCAACCAAATCTCCTGGTGTTTGTGCTTCAACACCCTCAGTGGCTGTCGAGGTCTGTCAGTCACCACCGCGTCCGCATGTGGCAACCTCTTCAGTACCTGCAAACTGAGACGAGGATATCGGTCTGTGATATCGCAAAGTGTTTCACCAGTGGGAGTCATCGGGTCAGTTGCTGGACTGACGCCATTAGTGTCATTGTAAGGGGTGACAGTCCCCAACAAAGCAGAAGGTGTATCATCGGAAGCAGAGTGTACTCTGCGCATCAATGTTTTTCTTGCTGAGACGGCCGCAGTGCTTGCGAAAGTGTCCGAAGGGCAAGAGAAGTTCATCTCAACTACCGTATTGCACGACTGCAAGGAGGAGGGAAGTTGCTCATTCACAGAGACAGCTGGCTCGAAATCATGAAAAGAATGGTCAATCAGATTGGCTGATGGAATGTGTCGAGACATCGTAATATCTCCTTGGATCGGATTCTGCACCAAGAGGTTTCTAAACGTCTTTTTCCCAAGGGACTTCGGGAGAACATTGGTCTACGTTTTGATCGTCCTTCAACCCTTTGTTACCCTTGTGCTCTGACACTTTTTGTGGGTTGGGTGCAGGAACGTAGCGAACGGGTCGATTGTAGCGGTAGTCATGTTGATGGCTACGTACTTTACAGTTATTTCGACCACGAAGGTTATTGGAATCATGGTTTCGTGGTAGAAACTGTTGTTGTGCGTCATCTCTCGACGCTCCAATACCTGATAATGCACCCTCTAACTGGAGTGAGTGCTCCTGGTTAAACTTCAAAACCGAGTGGTCAGGGCTCTTAGCGTTGTGAACTTTTGATGCCTCAAAAGCTGTGCTTGCAAGCTCTCTGAGTTGTAAGATAGGCAAGCCAACGTGGGCTGCAGGGCCCAAGTAGGTAATGAAGGTGGGATACATGTTCGACAGAAACATTTGTTTGAATGGTAACAGCTCTTCCATTCCTGTTTCCGTGAGTAGGCCAAAGTAAGCTGAACGAAGCCTATGATAGAAAGCTTGTGGGTGTTCGTTTCGAGCTTGTTTGACCGTGTTAGCCAGTGAGCTATCGTGTTTGCGAGTCGCAGAACCACTGAATTCTAATTTCAAAGCTGTGGCAAGTTTAGCGTAGTCATTTAGCACGTGTTGCTGTTGTAGGCGAATGAACCTCGTCACGTGTCTATTCGACGTTCGCTTCAACAGGTAAACCCTGTCAGAACACGTAGCGTTCGGGTAGCCACCCAACGCGTCCTCTATGTCAGCTAGGAACGTCTCAGTATCGTTTGGCTGACCTGGAACGGGGTCAAAGGTGGGGAAATTCTTGACGAGTTTGTCAAGGTATTCCGCGCCAAGCGGGCGGAGAGGGTTGGCTTCATCCTGTGGAGAAATTGGGGCTGACAGGCCAAGAGGAGAAGCCAAGCTTTGGCTTTGTTGGCCAAGAGACTCCATATTACTCAGTGCCGAATGGCCAAGAGGAGAAGACTGAGGGACACATGATGGAGGCAATGTCTGAAACCTATCGTCTTCACTCCTTTGAGTACCGGACTCCGGTTGCTTGGATGGGTAGTCATGCTGTAGAGCGTGACCATTCTGGACTTCCTCCAGATGGTACCTAAGTGTGGTCTTCTGCTGCATTGCAGAGTCCACTTGAGCGCTTAGAGTACCGATTTTGACACGTGAGTGTCACCTCTGCTCCTTTCCGTCTCAAACTTATCTGTCATGGTTTGCAGATAGAGGTCTCGAGTACAGAGCGAGAGATTCAGTGATGAGATTTCCTCTGCTTGCTTAGAAATCAATATTTCCATCCTCATCACCTGAGTTCTCTCATCATTCATTTGGTCAGCGACTTCAATAAGTTCTGCTGATTTGTCATCCAAATTTGTCATTGTGTTCATCAACTGATCGTCTTTGGTCTGCAGAATTTGGAGTAGAACATTGTTACCTTGAGTAACGTTCAACAAAACTGCCTGCATGTTATCAAATTGCGCGTTCCTGTTTGTAGATAACTCGACAGATTTATCTAGTTTGGAGTGGACTACATCGCATTTAGTTTTGGCTAAATCGAGTTGTTCCTGCAGATGACGATTTTGTTGGAGAGTTTGTGCTCGTTCATCGTCATAAGTATTTGCAATTACTTTTAATTCTTCCGATTTCAAACGCAGTTCCTCGACTAGCAGAATGTTTTCATTTCCTGCTTTTGTCAATAGTTGCTCAGTTCTCTCCACCTTTGCCCTCATGTTAGCCATGTCTTGCACGTGCTTCAGCTGTGCACTGTGGTATTGGATCGATGCCAACCTTTGATGGCGATACATAAGTGCTAAAGTGGAGAGAACCGTCACAAAGCCTGTGTTTGATGGTTGATTGTGGAGAGCGTTCGCAATTTCGGCTGTGTTTTCGCTAATGTCATAATTAGGGTTGGTATCCCTGCTGAGGTCAGAGATCGATCCTTTTATGGGTTGAGGTTCACTAATTAGCGGAGGAGTGGTGGCCACCTCCTTTGGTAGCTTGCACATTATTAGAAAAATTTAGAGGAAAAATGTTCCTATTTTTTTTTTTGTTTTATGTTTGGGTTTGGAATTCATTGGAAGCTGCAAAGACAAGTTTAATCTATTTATAGATGTTGACAAACCATCAGTACTGTACCAGTAATGTGGAAGTTGGATGTGAATGAATTTGCAAAAGCAAATTGAATGAATTAATCAATGCCAATGATTAATCCTACGTGGGTAGGCTATCTGGGTATTAAACTTGAATTAACCTGAGGGTGCTTCATCCAGGTTAATATGAGAAGTTTTAAAAGTGTCTCATTTGATTGGAAGAACATTAAGGTATGTTCAACAATTTAACTTATTAAATTGAATGAGACGATAATCCATACAATCTCCATTGATTGGATTTCATAAGTGTAAACAGTCGATCAAATGTTGGGAACACTCCCCACTATGGTACACTTTTTCCTTGGGCCGAAGCCACATGGGATTCCCACTGGGGCGGGACTTCTGTCAGTACTGGATTACTGAATGGGTTTTGCAAAAACCAAATTTTACTGATTGATCCATTTTATTGATAAATCAAACCTGTATAGGCTATTTGGGATTTAAACTTTAATTAACCTGAGAGGTTTATTCATCTAGGTTAATGTGGAAAATTTAAAAAGTGTCTCATTTGATTGCAAGAACATTAAGGTTTGTTCAACAATTTAATTTATTAAATTGAATGAGATGATAATCCATACAATCTCCATTGATTGGATATCATAAGTGTAAACAGTAGATTAAATGTTGGGAACACTCCCCACTATGGTACACTTCTTCCTTGGGCCGAAGCCACATGGGATTCCCGCTGGGGCGGGACTTCTGTCAGTACTGGATTACTGAATGGGTTTTGCAAAAACCAAATTTTACTGATTGATCAATTTTAATGATAAATCAAACCTGTATAGGCTATTTGGGATTTAAACTTTAACCTGTCTGGGCTAGGGGGCAGTATTGAGAATTTTGGAAAAAATATGTTCCCATTTTTAACTGCCTCCTACACCAACTCAGAAGCTAGAATATGCATATTATTGTTCAGGTTTGGATAGAAAACACTCTGAATTTTCTAAAACTGTTTGAATGGTGTCTGTGAGTATAACAGAACTCCTATGGCAGGCAAAAACCTGACAAGGTTTCAAGCAGGAAGTACCCTGTCTGACAAGGAGTCGTGCGTCTTGCATCTTTTTATTGAAAAGTAAGGATCTTAGCTGTAACGTGACAATTCCCAGGGCTCCAATAGGCTCTCAGAGCCCGCGAAAAACCTGAAGGTTTACGAGGGAGCCTCAGGTTGAAACAGATTATCGCCTTTTGTAAGTGGATGCTCAGAGGACCTTTGAATGAGGCGCGTGCATGAGTCGCTCCCGAGGAGAAATTTTATTCGGCTGTTTAGGCTCAATGCATACTCCCGGTTGGAATATTATCACTTCTCTACGACATAAATGGCATAAAAATTGGTTTTAAACAGCGGTTGACATGCTTCGAAGTACGGTAATGGAATATTTAGACATTTTTGACACGCCAATGCGCCATGCGCGGGACCGTGAAGAAGCATTCTAGAACTCACGAACAAAACGTCGCTGTTTGGATATAACGATGGATTATTTGGGACCAAACCAACATTTGTTATTGAAGTAGAAGTCCTGGCAGTGTATTCTGATGAAGAACAAGCAAGGTAAGAACATTTTTCTTATAGGAAATGTGATTTTGGTGGAGGCTGACCTGGGTGGGTATCTAAATAGCTAGCCCTGTAATGCCGGGCTATGTACTTAGATTATTGCAAAATGTGCTTCATCCGAAAAGCTATTTTAAAATCGGACATATCGAGTGCATAGAGGAGTAATGTATCTATAATTCTTAAAATAATTGTTATGCTTTTTGTGAACGTTTATCGTGAGTAATTTAGCAAACTGTTAGTAAATTCAACGGAAGTTTGCCGGGGGTTATGCGTTTTCTGAACGTCACATGCTAATGCAAAAAGCTGTTTTTTGATATAAATATGAACTTGATTGAACAGACATGCATGTATTGTATAACACAATGTCCTAGGTGTGTCATCTGATGAAGATCATCAAAGGTTAGTGCTGCATTTAGCTGTGGTTTGGGTTTGTGTGACATTATATGCTAGCTTGAAAAATGGCTGTCTGATTTTTTCTGGCTGGGCACTCTGCTGACATAATCTAATGTTTTGCTTTCGTTGTAAAGCCTTTTTGAAATCGGACAGTGGGGTTAGATTAACGAGATTCTTGTCTTTAAATAGCTGTAAAATGGTCATATGTTTGAGAAATTGAAGTAATAGTATTTCTAACGATTCAAAAATCGCGCCACTGGAATTTCAGTAGCTGTTACGTAGGTGGGACGAAATCGTCCCACTTACCCCAGAGAGGTTAATTAACCTGAGAGGTTTATTCATCTAGGTTAATGTGGAAAAAAGATTACAATGTCTCATTTAGAAAACTCATCAATTTGGATATTATTTAAACTTGAGAATGTAAATCTGGCAATTTCACTTATTAGTTCAATTGAATAAGACATCGATATCCGTCTGGATATCACGAGTAACGACTTGAGTGTCACCTGACTAATTCTACTTGAAGTAAAGTACTGGTGACTCTTCAGAGGTCCCTGCTGGCACACACTGAAATCGAATGGAAGTACCCAGGGCGGGACTTTCGTTCCGCAAGTCGGATGAATTACAATGTGGCACAAAACAAAATGGCTGATTTCCCTTTTGTTAGCTTAGCATCTGGAGCAAGCTAATGCTACTTGATGCCTGAAAAATGCTCAACATAGGATTCCCTTGGCAAGGGAAAGGTTTTACTTATAACGTATTATGTTCAAACCCTTTTTGGCGATATTTGACAATGTTTTAACCGGAACTCGCGGCAACAATCGAAATGCACCGTGGTCTACTCGCATCGAAACGCGAGAGAGACAGAGAGATACTTATCGCTGGTCAAGCTAATATCTCCTAAATTTCAAATCGGCTGGCTCTTTGTCCTCGCTCGAGAAATTAATAATGACCTAGCCAACACGCGTCTGAAACGCGAGAGGCAGAAATAGCCCAGCGTTTGGCCAAACAGTCTATTTCTCAGATAGCTTATGCTCGCCACTGACTACCTCAGAGCACAACACGGAGGCGATACTCCAGAGCACACACGCACCAATAATTCCGGTCTACAATTCCCATAATGTATATAATCAACTCGGTATATTATGTAATCTGCTTTTCAATTTTATATAGGCTGAATCAAAATGAAAGCTTCATCCTATTTTAGATTCCTTGCACGGGGGCTCCAATATGTTTATCAAATTGACCCAACGTGCGTCTTAGTTTTAGAGTCCTCACAGGGGGCGCCATATGTCGTGTCTTTGGCTATGCCGGATTAAGTGATATGACATGCTAACTTATAAAATGATTTCTCTGTAATTAATATTACCTGATTAAGCTAATCATGTAAATGTAATTAACTAGAAAGTCGGGGCACCACGGAAGAACGTTTATAGAGCCGTTATCTTCCGAATAAACTCTTAAAATACTTAGTAATATTTTACATCGATAGTAGTCAATATTAACCCTTGTCTTATTTTCAGTCTCATAATGAAAGTTGTAAATTCTTGGTTATCTTCACGAACCCTGGCTAAAAAGTTGAATCAGCAATACAAAATTGGGTTTAATTATTTATTTACTAAATACCTAAACTAATCACACAGAATTACAAATACACCGAATACAAATGATGTCATACATGATGGCTGGTTACACAAAGGAAAGGGGGTTGGGCTTGAATGAAAGAGCGGGAAGATTTAGGAACAAAGAAACAGCAGCTATGCTATCGTAACTACATTATCTTATGCATTCTAAATTACCGCCCATTTGGAAAAGGAAGATGCAATAAATATTTACTCTGAGCTGCGCTTCGGTAGATTGGTCGTAGATGCTGGCCGGGTTGGCCAACAGATCTTCCTGTAAACTCGGAAGAATGTCTCTGGTGGTAAATTGGATACGTGGTGGTATCTTCGTCCGTCTGTTAGACTGGATCCGTCGTCCGTCCTTTCCTAGCCCCCGTCTACAGCGGCAGCTGCTAACTCAACGGCTAGGAAGTATCACTTCTGTAGTGAATAAGCTCAAAGTTCATACCAGTTCATACCATAGCTCACGCCGAGGTTGGCTTAGTTCTGTCCTTGACATGTGTGTCCTTCTAACGTAGAGGCTGCAGACCTCACGTACTGGAACCACCTGGTTATCTTTTCATCAAAGGCTTATATAGTGGAGAGGGGGAGGGATGTGTTTCATCGTTTATAACCCCTGTCTCTTCACAGGGTTGGGCCACTGATCAAGCAGGGCACTTTCCTTATGAAAACCCAATTCTCTCATTTGGAAGCTAAAATTACATTTAATCTCCTAACAAACAATTTCAATATCAAACATTTCAATTGCATAACAATTCCATGTGACTCTGATAACTAGAGGGTGGATACTTTCCCAGGTACAGTTTATGTCGTCCTGTCATCAGTCATAATGTCTCAGATAACAACTGAAATGAAATCCATCCTCATTACGTTCCAAAGCATATTTCCAACTGGTTTTATTACCAAAATATGGTTCCTTTTCCCCATTTGTTTGATGTTCCCAGACTCTCTATATTTAACACAGGCTATTCAAGTCCTTCAGTAGGGTCAGAGAGAGAGGGGAAGGGAGAAGGGTATTTATGGGGGGGGGGTCATAAACCTTACCCACAGGCCAACGTCATGACAGTGCATAATTTAGCTTTTATTCGGTTTCTGTGACATATTTCCCTGCTTTGAAAATGGCTGTGTGATTATTTGTGTCTATGTACTCTCCTAACATAATCTAATGTTTTGCTTTCGCTGTAAAGTCTTTTTGAAATCAGACAATGTGGTTAGATTAACGAGAGTCTTATCTTTAAAATGGTGTAAAATAGTTGATTGTTTGAGAAAATTGAATTGTGGTATTTTAGTAGTTTCTGTATTTCGCGCCGTGCGATCCCATTGGCTGTTGGCTAGGGGTTCCGCTGGCGGAACGGGGTTCCGCTAGAACCCCTAGAGGCAAGAAGTTAACCACATGTACATACTACCTCAATAAGCCTGACTAACCGGTGTCTGTATATAGCCTTGCTACTCTATTTTCAAATGTCTTTTTACTGTTGTTTTATTTCTTTACTTACCTACACACACACACACACACACACACACACACATACCTTTTTTTCCCACTATTGATTAGAGCCTGTAAGTAAGCATTTCACTGTAAGGTCTACACCTATTGTATTCGGTGCACTTGACAAATAAAACAAAATAAATACATTTTTATAATAATATTATATTATATTATAATATAATAATAATACAAATAAACTTCGATTTGATTAGATTTTGTGCTTGTGGATTTTAATAGGCTCTCCCTCCCTCCCTGACCCACTCTGCAACAGTGTCACCTGTCCAACTCACTCAACTCTCCTCCTGGATCTGTGTTATGGAAACGTAGAGGACGCATACAAGGCAAACAATCGGGAAATCAGACCATAACCTTATCAATCTCCTACCGAGATGCAGGTGAAACACAAAAAAACTGTAGAGAAATCCATTCAGGTCTGGACAGAGGAGAGTAGGGAGGAGCTCAAGGATTGCTTTGACGTCACAGACTGGGTGGTGTGATTTGACTGGTACAGGGATCCCCACGAGTTGACAGACAGCATCACATCATACATTCAGTTCTGTGAGGATACTGTCATTAAAACAACTGTCTGAGTATTTCCCAACAACAAGCCCTGGGTGTCCAAGGACTTGAAAATGTGCCTCAATGACAGGATGTTTGCATTCCTGAAATGAGTTACTGACGCTGTAAAGGAGTTACTGATGCTGTAAAAGGAGATACTGATGCTGCAAAGGAGTTACTGATGCTGTAAAGGAGTTACTGATGCTGTAAAGGAGATACTGATGCTGTAAAGGAGATACTGATGCTGTGAAGGAGTTACTGATGCTGTAAAGGAGTTACTGATGTTTTAAAGGAGTTACTGATGTTGTAAAGGAGTTACTGATGTTGTAAAGGAGATATTGATGCTGTAAAAGAGATACTGATGCTGTAAAATAGATACTGGTGCTGTAAAGGAGATACTGATGCTGTAAAGGAGTTACTGATGCTGTAAAGGAGATGGCTGCTGTGGAGATGGTAGTAATGCTGGAGGAGGTCCTGGGTAAACCCCAGGATGTAGAACACAGTTATCTAGCTGCTGTGGTGATGACAGTTATACTGGAGGAGGTCCTGGGTAAACCCCAGGATGTAGACCACAGTTATCTAGCTGCTGTGGTAAAGACAGTAATACTGGATGAGGTCCTGGGTAAACCCCAGGATGTATAACACAGTTATCTAGCTGCTGTGGTGATGACAGTAATTAGGAACACAGAGGAACAACCTGACAACATTACAAAATAACAATAAAAACAAAAGGGGGAGGAAACCACTAAAGGCATTACCATATTGTCATGTTGTAATGACAGGGAGAAACAATCTAACCTCTACAACACTACTTTAGATCTGGTCAAAAGAAGCCTAGTGCACTACGCAGGGAATAGGGAGCTATTTGGAACAGAGACACAAACTCCTGGATGAAAATCTCTCTCTTCCTCATCTGTCCATTTCCCCTCACCTCCTCCCTTTTCATTCTATTCTATCAGCCACACCACTAGCTCACCTCCACACAATCCATTTACAAGTTAAAGACACACCTTGGAATAAATAACAAAGGAAAACTATTACTAGATGAAGTTTATCGTTGGATTTTTTATTTCCCATCACCATAAATCATATTTAATCACTGAACAGTAGCAGACCTAACTTCATCTGTTCCTGACTCTGGATAGTGGATAAAAAAGACCATCAATCTCCAATGATATTAAAGTACTATTCTGAACATTAATGATATACTGAGTGGCAAGTCAAGATACCTGCTGGTTTTATTGTTTGGTCAATAGCACCACCTGCTGGACAGGTTTAATGTTGCTGGACTGGGCAGTATGGGAGGATGAAAGATGACACATTTAGGGACGGTTTCCTGGACATCTACATTGAACATTCTTTTTCACAATTAATCTGTTCCATGTCCAGGGAACCAGTCCATATAGTTTAGTTACTATCTGTTCCATGTCCAGGAAACCAGTCCATATAGTTTAGTTACTATCTGTTCCATGTCCAGGAAACCAGTCCATATAGTTTAGTTACTATCTGTTCAATGCCACTAAGGAAAATTTGACCAATTGAGAAAACATATCAATGGTTCTGAATGACAACCAATATACATCAACACCATACATCATGATTCATGGAAATGTACAAGTTTAAAACACTGCAATTACAAAAATATGAAAACATTGAATTTTAATTCATAACATCTTCTGAAGATCAAATCAGTTAAATCATTGTAGATAAAACTGAGTAGAATGAATCATCACATCTGGGGACCATCACCACCAGCATGACTAGTATCTATGTGGACCCTACTACAGTTTAACCAGCTCAGCTATAGACTACACCAGCATGACTAGTATCTATGTGGACCCTACTACAGTTTAACCAGCACAGCTATAGACTACACCAGCATGACTAGTATCTATGTGGACCCTACTACAGTTTAACCAGCTCAGCTATAGACTACACCAGCATGACTAGTATCTATGTGGACCCTACTACAGTTTAACCAGATCAGCTATAGACTACACCAGTATGACTAGTATCTATGTGGACCCTACTACAGTTTAACCAGCTCAGCTATAGACTACACCAGCATGACTAGTATCTATGTGGACCCTACTACAGTTTAACCAGCTCAGCTATAGACTACACCAGCATGACTAGTATCTATGTGGACCCTACTACAGTTTAACCAGCTCAGCTATAGACTACACCAGCATGACTAGTATCTATGTGGACCCTACTACAGTTTAACCAGATCAGCTATAGACTACACCAGCATAACTAGTATCTATGTGGACCCTACTACAGTTTAACCAGATCAGCTATAGACTACACCAGCATGACTAGTATGTATGTGGACCCTACTACAGTTTAACCAGCTCAGCTATAGACTACACCAGCATGACTAGTATCTATGTGGACCCTACTACAGTTTAACCAGCTCAGCTATAGACTACACCAGCATGACTAGTATCTATGTGGACCCTACTACAGTTTAACCAGCTCAGCTATAGACTACACCTGCATGACTAGTATCTATGTGGACCCTACTACAGTTTAACCAGCTCAGCTATAGACTACATCAGCATGACTAGTATCTATGTGGACCCTACTGCAGTTTAACCAGCTCAGCTATAGACTAGACCAGCATGACTAGTATCTATGTGGACCCTACTACAGTTTAACCAGCTTAGCAGTACCATAGACATAAAACCCAGGATAGAGGGTCTGAGTGAATGTGGTCTGGACTCTGTGGAGGAGGGTCATTGTGTCAGAGACACTGTAGAAGGCCAGAGTACCTGCCTTGTGATCCAGGTACACTCCTACTCTGGAGGACTGAGGGCCTGATAATTCAGTCTCAACATTATTGTGTCTGAAACAATAACCACCTCTATAGTAATATAAACTCCAGGAGTTGTTATTGTATCCAAATCCACTATCTGTCCCTGTTCTGCTGATGTCTTTATATGAGACTGATGTATAAACATTACCAGTCCACTCCACCTCCCAGTAACAGCGTCCAGACAGACCCTCTCTACACAGAACCTGACACCGGTTGGTGAATCTGTCTGGATGGTCAGGATATGGTTGGACTTGGCCTGTATAGGTCACCTTTCTGTTCCCTTCAGACAGAGAGAGGAGTGTGTGTGCTGTGTTTGGGTCCAGTGTGAGCTGACAGGAATCTGGGAGAAGAGCAGAGACCAATGAGGGGAGTCAGAACAACAAGTTAAGTCAAATACTGTATCTACCCTGTCTTTGATTAGAGCACAGCAGAGATCAAATCAGAGAAATATGAGGAGTCAGATAGATACCCAGTCTTTGTTTAGATCTACTATTGCTATATCCTCTCTAGGGTAGGTGGCACCAAATCGTCCCACCTACGTAACAGCCAGTGTAATCCCGTGGCGTGTTATTCAAAAACCTCAAAAATGCAAAAAGTTCAATTTTTCAAACATATGACTATTTTACACCATTTTAAAGACAAGACTCTCGTTAATCTAACCACACTGTCCGATTTCAAAAAGGCTTTACAACGAAAGCAAAACATTAGATTATGGCAGAGTACCCAGCCAGAAATAATCAGACACCCATTTTTCAAGCTAGCATATAATGTCACATAAACCCAAACCACAGCTAAATGCAGCACTAACCTTTGATGATCTTCATCAGATGACAACCCTAGGACATTATGTTATACAATACATGCATGTTTTGTTCAATCAAGTTCATATTTATATCAAAAACCAGCTTTTTTACATTAGCATGTGACGTTCAGAACTAACATACCCCCCGCAAACCTCCGGTGAATTTACTAAATTACTCACGATAAACGTTCACAAAAAGCATAACAATTATTTTAAGAACTATAGATACAGAACTCCTCTATGCACTCGATATGTCCGATTTTAAAACAGCTTTTCGGTGAAAGCACATTTTGCAATATTCTCAGTAGATAGCCCGGCATCACAGGGCTAGCTATTTAGACACCCAGCAAGTTTAGCACTCACCAAAGTCAGATTTACTATAAGAAAAATGTTATTACCTTTGCTGTCTTCGTCAGAATGCACTCCCAGGCCTTCTACTTCAATAACAAATGTTGGTTTGGTCCCAAATAATCCATAGTTATATCCAAACAGCGGCATTTTGTTTGTGCGTTCAAGACACTATCCGAAAGGGTAAATAAGGGTGGCGCAATTCGTGACAAAAAAATTCTAAATATTCCATTACCGTACTTCGAAGCATGTCAACCGCTGTTTAAAATCAATTTTTATGCCATTTTTCTCGTAAAAAAGCGATAATATTCCGACCGGGAATCTGCGTTTAGGTTCAAAGACGAAAGAAAATAAAAGCATGGGGTCGACTCGTGCACGCGCCTAAGCCCATAGTACTCTGATCGGCCACTTGCCAAAAGCGATAATGTGTTTCAGCCAGAGGCTGCCTCGATATCGTTCAGCTTTTTCCCGGGCTCTTAGAGCCTATGGGAGCCGTAGGAAGTGTCACATTAGAGCAAAGATCCTCATTCTTCAATAAAAAGAGCCAAGATGAAACACAACTTGTTAGACAGGCCACTTCCTGCATGGAATCTTCTCAGGTTTTGGCCTGCCATTTGAGTTCTGTTATACTCACAGACACCATTCAAACAGTTTTAGAAACTTTAGGGTGTTTTCTATCCAAAGCCAATAATTATATGCATATTCTAGTTACTGGGCAGGAGTAGTAACCAGATTAAATCGGGTACGTTTTTTATCCGGCCGTGTCAATACTGCCCCCTAGCTCTAACAGGTTAAATTTCTAGAGGGATTGTTAGGAGTGTCAGTAAAAAGAGACTGTTAGGTAGGCTCTGGAGGCAGTAAAACATCCACTATATTCACTACAGACACACAAACACATTGACAGAGAGAGGGAATGTTATCATCATACCATATTCCACATGTATATGACTAGTAGGGAACTTTCAATGGTCTAAAGTTGATGTTCTTATTGTTTTCAACACACCTGTAGTGGAGATCTTGGTCCATTCTCCTTTAAGGAAGTCTTCAAGTTTCTCTCTCAGTTCAGACACAGTCTTACTCACATCTCCAAAGTACTGAAGAGGACGGACAACGATGCTGGGTAAGTCTGAAGATACACTGATACTGGAGAGAGACTGATAACTCTGGAGAGAGAGAGAGAGAGAGAGAGAGAGAGGGACAAAGAGAGAGAGGGACAAAGAGGGACAAAGAGAGAGAGGGACAAAGAGGGACAAAGAGGGACACAGAGAGAGAGGGGGACACAGAGAGAGAGAGGGGGACACAGATAGAGGGACACACAGAGAGAGAGGGGGGACACAGAGAGAGAGGGGGACAGAGAGAGAGGGGGACACAGCGAGAGAGAGGGGGACAGAGAGAGAGGGGGACACAGAGAGAGAGAGGGACAGAGAGAGGGACAAAGACGGACAAAGAGGGACAAAGAGGGACAAAGAGAGAGAGGGACAAAGAGGGACAAAGAGAGAGAGGGACAAAAAGGGACAAAGAGAGAGAGGGACAAAGAGGGACAAAGAGAGAGAGGGACAAAGAGGGACAAAGAGAGAGAGGGACAAAGAGGGACAAAGAGAGAGAGGGACAAAGAGGGACAAAGAGAGAGAGGGACAAAGAGGGACAAAGAGAGAGATGGACAAAGAAGGACAATGAGAGAGAGAGGGACAGTCAGAGAGGGACAGAGACAGAGAGGGACAGAGAGAGCGGGACAGAGACAGAGCGGGACAGAGACAGAGGGAAAAATAGGGACAAAGAGAAAGAGGGACAGAGAGAGAGGGACACAGAGAGAGGGACACAGAGAGAGGGACACAGAGAGAGGGACAAAGAGAGAGGGACAAAGAGAGACAAAGAGAAAGAGGGACAGAGAGAGAGATAGAGATAGAGAAAGAGACAGAGAGAGGGACAAAGAGAGAGGGACAAAGAGAGAGGGACAAAGAGAGAGGGACAAAGAGAGAGGGACAAAGAGAGACGGGGACAAAGAGGGCCAAAGAGAGAGAGGGACAAAGAGGGACAAAGAGAGAGAGGGACAAAGAGAGACAAAGAGAGAGAGGGACAAAGAAGGACAAAGAGAGAGAGAGGGACAGAGACAGAGAGGGACAGAGAGAGAGGGAAAAAGAGGGACAAAGAGGGACAAATAGAAAAGACAGAAAGAGAGGGACAGAGAGAGAGAGGGACAGAGAGAGAGAGGGACAGAGAGAGAGGGGGACACAGAGAGAGAGAGGGACAGAGAGAGGGACAAAGACGGACAAAGAGGGACAAAGAGGGACAAAGAGAGAGAGGGACAAAGAGGGACAAAGAGAGAGAGGGACAAAAAGGGACAAAGAGAGAGAGGGACAAAGAGGGACAAAGAGAGAGAGGGACAAAGAGGGACAAAGAGAGAGAGGGACAAAGAGGGACAAAGAGAGAGAGGGACAAAGAGGGACAAAGAGAGAGAGGGACAAAGAGGGACAAAGAGAGAGATGGACAAAGAAGGACAATGAGAGAGAGAGGGACAGTCAGAGAGGGACAGAGACAGAGAGGGACAGAGAGAGCGGGACAGAGACAGAGCGGGACAGAGACAGAGGGAAAAATAGGGACAAAGAGAAAGAGGGACAGAGAGAGAGGGACACAGAGAGAGGGACACAGAGAGAGGGACACAGAGAGAGGGACAAAGAGAGAGGGACAAAGAGAGACAAAGAGAAAGAGGGACAGAGAGAGAGATAGAGATAGAGAAAGAGACAGAGAGAGGGACAAAGAGAGAGGGACAAAGAGAGAGGGACAAAGAGAGAGGGACAAAGAGAGAGGGACAAAGAGAGACGGGGACAAAGAGGGCCAAAGAGAGAGAGGGACAAAGAGGGACAAAGAGAGAGAGGGACAAAGAGAGACAAAGAGAGAGAGGGACAAAGAAGGACAAAGAGAGAGAGAGGGACAGAGACAGAGAGGGACAGAGAGAGAGGGAAAAAGAGGGACAAAGAGGGACAAATAGAAAAGACAGAAAGAGAGGGACAGAGAGAGAGAGGGACAGAGAGAGAGAGGGACAGAGAGACAGAGAGAGAGAGGGACAGAGAGAGAGAGGGACAGAGAGAGAGAGACACAGAGAGAGAGGGACACAGAGAGAGGGACACAGAGAGAGGGACACAGAGAGAGGGACACAGAGACAGGGACACAGAGAGAGACAAAGAGAGAGAGGGACAAAGAGAAAGAGAGGGACAAAGAAGGACAAAGAGAAAGAGAGGGACACAGAGAGAGAGAGGGACACAGAGAGAGAGAGGGA
>NC_042960.1:69215337-69280337 GCF_901001165.1 Salmo trutta
CGAATCCCCGAGCAGACTAGGTGAAAAATCTATAAATCACCTTTTTTAGGCAGATTTGGGCTCTTAACCCTAGTGGCTCTGGATAAGAGTGTCTGCTAAATGACTCACATGTAAACAAACTAGACCTCTGTGAAAGGGCGACAGGTAGCCTACTGGTTAGAGTGTTTGGCCGGGCAGCAGGTAGTCTAGTGGTTAGAGTGTTGGGTCGGGCAGCAGGTAGTCTAGTGGTTAGAGCGCTGGGCCGGGCAGCAGGTAGTCTAGTGGTTAGAGTGTTGGGTCGGGCAGCAGGTATCCTAGTGGTTAGAGTGTTTGGCAGGGCAGCAGGTAGTCTAGTGGTTAGAGCGTTGGGCCAGTAACCGAAAGGTTGCAGGATTGAATCCCTGAGTTGATAAGGTAAAAATCTGTCGTTCTGCCCCTGAACAAGGCAGTTAACCCACTGTTCCCTGGTAGACCGTCATTGTAAATAAGAATTTGTTCTTAACTGACTTGCCTAGTTAAATAAAGATTACATTTAAAATATAAAAAGCGTGGCAGTAACTTATTAACTTTTCATTATTCCCAGACAGACTCCTCTGAAGGCAGGCAGGCAGCACACTCCTGAAAACTGCTCAGCAAAGCAAAGGCTCTTTTGAGAGCTACCAGATTATATTAAAAAAGCTTATTTTCAGTGTCTGTGTTTATATGTTAAGGGGGTTTTCCTTTGGCAGGTAATGTCACCAATCTAAATATATACATTTGTATTTAATTAACTAAATGTATGATGTTTTTGGTTTATGTCAGTTACATTATGCTATAAATGGTTATTTTATGGCTGTTAGTGATAAAATGAACTATAACACTTTATATTTTGTAATTCTGAGTAATTACTACTTTAGTAAGGATATACACTGTATTCAGTACTGCTGCAGTTGCTAAATAATTCCAATAGATGGAAGCTTAAAACAGTTCAGATTAGTTTAGGTAAAGTAACCAAATCAGCAAACTACCTGCTATAGGTAATAATGCTTAGATAGGTTTTATTTAAAAAATGACCAATGTTATTTAGTACTAAAATGGTATTTACTAACATAATATTATTACTAAAATAGTTGTAGGCTACCCTACCCTAGAATTAGGGTTCAGGCTAAAATAGGTTATACGTAGGGTTAGAGTTTCTGTACAACACTTTGTGACATCTGCTGATGTAAAAAGGGCTTCATAAATACATTTGATTGATTGTTAGGTTCAGGGTATTTAAAGAGAAACTGTATGGGTTTATATCTCTCTTGCTCCTCCCTGTGGTCTTCTGTGGGTACTACATACCTCATAATCTGAGGTAGCAACTGTGTCAGAGCTACAAATCAATGAGCTCCACCTATCCATTTGGTTTACAACTCAGTGAACCTGCGCAGCATTCTCTCATTTGATGCCTACGAACCAACAGATTTCAACGATTATCATATTACCCAGCAGCCATTTAGAAACAACATATCAAAAGAATATATATTTCTTCATTTAAAAAAAAAAGATTTTCTAACTGTTTAATTCGGCCACATCTTGAAAAAGAGGACAGGGACATACGTTTTGTTTAGGTTTTAAACCTTTTTCTGAAATAAAATATGGTTAAACATGTTTAACGTTTGATGGCTTTGCACCAACCATCTCTTCTACTCACTAACACTGTAGGTCACTACAACGTGTGAACAGTGAGCTTCCTCACCAAGTAGCTGTAACCTAGTTAATAATAAGTTACCTGAGGTAAACCTACAAGGTTAACGTGGGCTGGTCTCATTGATAACAACAGTGAACCTGACATTGTGACGCAGAACAATGGACTGGGAATAGAACTTTCAGAAGGTGAGTTGGTGCCACAGTGTTCAATACAACTAATTGGAGCTGGCAGGGTGAAACATGACCTAAAATAAGACCTGTTTTTACAATACAACTAATTGGAGCTGGCAGGGTGAAACATGACCTAAAATAAGCCCCACTTTTTCGCGTTTACTTCAAAAAGACAGCAAACAGCTGGGACATATGGTAATATTATATAACTGGGCTCCTTGGTGGATGCATTGAACTAGTTTTATCAGTAAATGTGGTTAAAAACGTAGTGTCCAGCCTAGTCCTAGCCCCCGCTGCCGGCTGGTCGCGCTTGTCTGCCCTAAACAAACCCTGTCTACCACCCCTCCCGTGTTTAACCTTGAATTTAGTTAAGAAACAAACACTTGTCTACGAAAAGAGACACCCAGCCGAGAGCCACGAAACAAAAACAACTTGTAAATGGACCAAAACGAACCAACTCTTTACGGATCTGTTCGTCCGTAATAAACGGAGGCAGATTAGACACCACTACTCTTGTCGAAATCAGCACCAACACACCCCTCACATAAATCATACTGGTAAATAGCCGGGCAACAAGACTCACCTTTTACATTACCACAACCACCGCCTTGTTCATTCTGGATACAGAGTGTATATGTTCCTCTCCCACCTGTTCACCGACCATGATCAATAATTCCTCCACACCATTCTCCAGAACGCACCTGAAGAGACAGCGTTTCTTCTCCACTCGGTTGAGGACATCACACCTCCCAAACAAACTACCCTACTCCCCCCTCAACTCTAACCGATAAACAGTGGAAACTAACAAATAAACCCTTAACAACTAGAAAATACATTTGGAAAATACGCTAAAAGAATAGTAGCCCTCCTCAGGAACCACAAAACCCTCACACAACACCTTCTTCTTCTATGATATAATGGTGGTCCTCAAACCATTTTTAAAGGTGCATGGCGCCACCTACTGTGCTGGAGTGTGTTCAATCACGGTTTACACCATTTCTAAATCCTCCTACCTAACTCAGTACTTCTGAGAAAATAAAAAAAGAGCCCTAGTATCTTCTAATATACCCTCCCCCATCCCCCAAATCCCTTCCAAACCCCCCCAACCCCATCCAACCTCAATGACCCTACACTTCAATCTTTCCCTCTCTTCAACATCCTTACAACAATATAACAACACATGCTCCACCATTTCATTGGCAATACCCTCCAGACACAAACCATTCACATGCTGCCAACCAGATGTAAGGACCAGTTCAATGCACAATGTCCTAAGAACAATCAAGTAAACACCACCTCTTCCTTCCTAATCTGACCTTTGAACCTTGGTCCACCGACCTTTAGAGGACATATAAATGCCGTCCCTTGTGCTCAGAGTCCCATCTCTTCTGCCACACATCTATCAAAATGTCTCTGATCTTACATTTGTCCTCACCTCTACCCAGTGGAACATTAACATATATTATATCTTGTTTTAAAGCTCTTTTAGATAACTGGTCTACAATTTCATTCCCTTCCACACCTGAATGTGCTGGGACCCAGCAGAATCTCACTACTACACCCATTCTCTCATTTCTCCATAATAACATTGATACCTACAACTGTCCAACCAAAACCACTGCCTTGTCTACTAGTATATTCCCAACAGTCATCTAGAACAGTAGCAGTGGGATGCTCAACCTCACAGCCTTGCAACCCAATAACCTAATGACAATTTATTATGCCATATACCCAAAGGCATCTCACCTGCCTCCACTAGTAAGACACATACAGATGTTGATTTAAATGCACCAATACATATCCTTAACGCTTTATACTGGATTGCTTGTTGTTTGGGGTTTTAGGCTGAGTTTCTGTACAGCACTTTGAGATATCAGCTGATGTAAGAAGGGCTATATAAATATAAATAAATCAGATTTGATTTGATTTGATTCTGTCCAGCTTAAGTCTTCGCTGCTATTCCATAAACTATTCACCCGTAATCAATTGTCGTCCTGATCAGAGCTCTATAAATATCCATCAACGATTGTCTGTCAGCACCCCATTCATAACCAGAGACCCACACAACCCACTACCATGAAAGTGATGGAATGAGAGAGAGAGACATCGTTACAACACTGTACATAGACATAATATAACGTTTCTTCTTCTTTGGAGTTTAACGGCGGTTGGCATCCAATATGTTGCATTACCGCCCCCAACTGGACTATAATATAAATCTATTTTACTTTGTGATACAAATGATAAAACACCCTTCCAACTAACCCTACACTCATTAAAAACCCACTACCCCATTCCAATTCTTTGACCCTATCTGCTCCTGCACCATGCCAACTAACCCTACACTCATTAAAAACCCACTACCCATTCCACTACTTTGACCCTATCTGCTCCTGCACCATGCCAACGACCTGGGAGGACGAGACACCACCACTCAACACACCCTGTAACAGCAGTCTGATAGGGGTCCAGACATAGTAGGATTGGAGAAGGTCCCCTCTATTTCTCTCTCTCTCTCTGATTGGAGGAGACAGGTAAAATGGTGTGTCTCCTCTGGTCAACAATACTCACCTTGAGAGACTTCACAGCTTTTTGGAGCTCCTTCAGCTCCTTCTCTCTCTCCTGGAATCTCTGCTGGACCTTCTGCTGACTCATCCCCAGCTGCCTCTGTGGAGAATCACTTTTCAATGAGCTATCAAGCTTTATTTGTCCAGTAGATCAATAGTATAGTGATGTGACATAGGGCCCATAGAAGATAAGGATACAAATATTGAGGAAGTGTCTGTCTGAAATTATATCATTATGTAGTCATGTGAATGATTATAGTTTTAACAGAACACAAATCAGGGAGTTGATTGGGTGTTTGATAATGAATGATAATGGTGTTTGATAACGAATGATAATGATGTTTGATAACTAATGATAATGATGTTTTACTTGTTGGATTCTAGCTAGAAATATACTTATTCATGTTACCATACTATAACGTATTGATGACTTTACATGTATAAGGAATGTATATGTTGGGGTCAATGAAGGGTGGATAGGAATTTGGTGTTGGAAAGTTACTGAGAGAGACAAGGGGAAGTGCTGAAATATTCTGTTCAAATATGTTATTGCTGAATATCAATGTTCCTAAAGAGGGAGACAAAGGGCAACTAGTTTCAGTTTCTGATAAGGTAGGCCAGCTGCAGAACTAAGGAGGAGCCAGGAATTCAACAGTCTAGTTAGTCTCTGATAAGGCAGGCCAGCTGCAGAATTAGGGAGGAGCTAGGAATTCAACAGACTAGTTAGTCTCTGATAAGGCAGGACAGCTGCAGAACTAGTGAGGAGCCAGGAATTCAACAGTCTAGTTAGTCTCTGATAAGGCAGGCCAGCTGCAGAACTAGGGAGGAGCCAGGAATTCAACAGTCTAGTTAGTCTCTGATAAGGCAGGCCAGCTGCAGAACTATAGTGGAGCCAGGAATTCAACAGTCTAGTTTCAATCTCTGATAAGGCAGGCCAGCTGCAGAACTAGGGAGGAGCCAGGAATTCAACAGTCTAGTTTCAATCTCTGATAAGGCAGGCCAGCTGCAGAACTAGGGAGGAGCCAGGAATTCGTCTCGAGGTCGAGTCAACAGATGAAGTGAGAAGAAATCTCTGGGAGGGGGGCCAGAGGGGCCCACCACAACAACCCTCCTACTACAGTCCTATCTCTCACATATACACTTCCACACCCACCAAGGTTTTAGCATCAGGCACGGCCATGACTTCACCAGTGAGAGGAACCAATTCAGTTCCTGCCTAGCAACAGAGATGTATTGGCTGTCTAGATGTGTGAGGAGTTGACCCAGCCTAGTATGAGGTTATAAATATATGTGCTGTGTCATCATACATTGTCTTTGCAGCTGTTTGAGTTTTTATTATGTCTGTTCAGAACCTAACAGACTTTAGAAAATGGTGATACATTTGGAGAATCTGGGTTAACATATCTATATACTGAAGGTTGTGTTCATATTTGTTCTGCTGAGGATCCATTTAATTTGAATGATCTCATATTCAAACTGCCTTAGTTCCTACTGTATCTTTAATTCTTTGTTTATCAGACAGTCACCAACAAGTTGTTCTGATCTTACCTGTTTCTCAGTCCTCTCTGCTGCAGCTGACACTGTATCATGGCCTTTATGTCCATCCATTGTACACAGCAGACAGATACACTGCTGATCGGTACGACAGTAAACATCCAGCAGTTTGTCATGATGAGAGCAGATCTTCTCCTGTAGTTGTGCGGTGGCTTTGACCAGCTTGTGCTTCTTGAAAGCAGGAGATTCATAGTGAGATTGGAGGTGAGTCTCACAGTAAGAGGCCAGACACACGAGACAGGACATGAGGGCTTTCTGCTTTCTGGTCCCAGTGCAGACATCACATGCCACATCTCCAGGTCCAGCATAGCACAGAGCAGGAGGGAGAGCAGCCTGGAGTCCTGTCTTCTTCAGTGTCTCTACCATTTCAGCCAACATGTTATTTTTCCTCAGATTAGGCCTTGGAGTGAAGGTCTCTCTGCACTGAGGACAGCTATAGACCCCTTTCAGAACATCCTGATCCCAGCAGCCCTCAATACAGATTCTACAATAATTGTGTCCACAGGCAGTAGTGACCGGCTCCTTCAGTAGATCCAGACAGACAGAACAACAGAACTGGTCCTGGTCCAGCAGAACTCCCTGCTGAGCCATTTGGACGGTTGTTTTCACTCTCACACAGACAGACGACACAGAGACTCAGATACGTTTTGTTTCCACAGAAGTGAGTTTTTGGGAGGTATGGACTTTCTGGTTCTGCCAGATAGGTGCGTATAGAGGGAGGGAGTGAAGGAGGGGTTAGAGGAAGGGAGGGAGAGAGAGAACTGCATGCAACATCGAGAAGGAGACAAAGATTTTAATTCCTAGGTTAAATTTCAGTTCATGATTACATTTTATTTAATCAATTTTAGAAAAAGACTGTAATGTAACCAAACATGGAAAAGGTCAAGGGGTCTGAATAATTTCCGAATGCCCTGTAATGTCATCTACAGTGCCTTGTGAAAGTATTCACCCCCCCTTGGCATTTTTCCTATTTTGTTGCCTTACAACCTGGAATTAAAACAGATTTTTGAGGGGTGTGTATCATTTGATTTACACAACATACCTACGACTTTGAAGATGCAAATTATTTTTTGTTGTGAAACAAACAAGAAATAAGAGAAAAAAACAGAAAACTGGAGCGTGCATAACTATTCACTCCCCAAAGTCAATTCTTTGTAGAGCCACCTTTTGCTGCAATTACAGCTGCAAGTCTCTTGGCACATCTAGCCACTGGGATTGTTTTCCCATTTCTCAAGGCAAAACTTCTCCAGCTCCTTCAAGTTGGATGGGTTCCTGCTGGTGTACAGCAATCTTTAAGTCATACCACAGATTCTCAATTGGATTGAGGTCTGGGCTTTGACTAGGTCATTCCAAGAAATGTAAATGTTTCCCCTTAAACCGCTCGAGTGTTGCTTTAGCAGTATGCTTAGGGTCATTGTCCTGCTGGAAAGTGAATCTCTGTCCCAGTCTCAAATCTCTGGAAGACTGAAACAGGTTTCCCTCAAGAATTTCCCTGTATTTAGCGACATCCATCATTCCTTCAATTCTGACCAGTTTCCCAGTCCCTCCCAATATAAAACATCACCACAGCATGGTGCTGCCACCACTATGCTTCACTGTGGGGATGGTGTCTCGGGGTAATGAGAGGTGTTAGGTTTGTGCCAGACATAGCGTTTTCCTTGATGGCCAGAAAGCTCAATTTTAGTCTCATCTGACCAGAGTACATTCTTCCATATGTTATAAGTGGTCCTATGGACAGATACTCCAATCTCCGCTGTGGAGCTTTGCAGCTCCTTTAGGGTTATCTTTGGTCTCTTTGTTGCCTCTCTGATTAATGCCTTCCATGCCTGGTCTGTGAGTTTTGGTGGGTGGCCCTCTCTTGGCAGGTTTGTTGTGGTGCCATGTTCTTAAACATTTTTAATAATGGATTTAATGGTGCTCCGTGGGATGTTCAAAGTTTCTGATATTTTTTTAGAACCCAACCCGGAGCTGTACTTCTCCACAACTTTGTCCCTGACCTGTTTGGAGAGCTCCTTGGTCTTCATGGTGCTGCTTGCTTGGTGGTGTTGCAGACTCTGGGGCCTTTCAGAACATGTGTATATATACTGAGATCATGTGACAGATCATGTGATACTTAGATTGCCCACAGGTGGACTTTATTTAATTAATTATGTGACTTCTGAAGTTAATTGGTTGCACCAGATCTTATTTAGGGGCTTCATAGCAAAGGGGGTGAGTACATATGCACCCACCACTTTTCCAGTTTTATTTTTTAGAATTTTTTTAAACAAGTAATTTTTTTCATTTCACTTCACCAATTTGGACTATTTTGTGTATGTCCATTACATGAAATCCAAATAAAACTGAATTTAAATTGCAGGTTGTAATGCAACAAAATAGGAAAAACGCCAAGGGGGGTGAATACTTTTGCAAGGCACTGTATTACAGCGCTTTGGTCCACAATGCATTATGCCATAAATAAACTGTTAAATACCCAGGAAAGACGTGAGTCTGAATGCATATGGGGATATTAAAATTCTTTGACATTCATTGGCTGAGCTGCAACCTATTGCCGAGGAGACAAAAAAATACACTTTGCTTGGAAAGTAATCTAATTATGTCGCTATCAGTTGATTGAGCTTGAACTTTATGTAAAATAGAAGATGTTTAAACCCAGTCAGCTTTTAGGGAAACACGTGTGACCGTCTCTAGTTGGGTTAAGCCACGGAATAAGAGTAGCCATCAGTTAAACCTTACATATTACTGTATTGTTATGACCACTCTGTCTGGGATGAAAAGGTAGGCCCAGTCTGTCTGGGGTGGAAAGGTAGGCCCAGTCTGTCTGGGGTGGAAAGGTAGGCCCAGTCTGTCTGGGGTGGAAAGGTAGGCCCAGTATGTCTGGGGTGGAAAGGTAGGCCCAGTCTGTCTGGGATGGAAAGGTAGGCCCAGTCTGTCTGGGGTGGAAAGGTAGGCCCAGTCTGTCTGGGGTGGAAAGGTAGGCCCAGTCTGTCTGGGGTGGAAAGGTAGGCCCAGTCTGTCTGGGGTGGAAAGGTAGGCCCAGTCTGTCTGGGGTGGAAAGGTAGGCCCAGTCTGTCTGGGGTGGAAAGGTAGGCCCAGTTTGTCTGGGGTGGAAAGGTAGGCCCAGTCTGTCTGGGATGGAAAGGTAGGCCCAGTCTGTCTGGGATGGAAAGGTAGGCCCAGTCTGTCTGGGGTGGAAAGGTAGGCCCAGTCTGTCTGGGGTGGAAAGGTTGGCCCAGTCTGTCTGGGGTGGAAAGGTAGGCCCAGTCTGTCTGGGGTGGAAAGGTAGGCCCAGTCTGTCTGGCGTGGAAAGGTAGGCCCAGTCTGTCTGGGGTGGAAAGTATTATTTTTTAAATAAATAATGTAAAAGTAGGTCTAACTTTTGAAAGTACCATGCATAATGATGTCTCAGATTTTATTATTTGCAAACAGAGACAGTTTCGTTGCAAACAAGACACTGATTTGGCATTGGAGAAATATGATAAGATGAACACATAGGCCTATTGTCACGACCGTCGAAGGGAGTAAACCAAGGCGCAGCGTGTTGAGTGCTCATCATCTTTACTTTATTAGAACACTTAAACAAAACAACAAAACGCACGACAGCCAAAACAGTTCTGTCAGGAACATTGAACTCTAAACAGAAAATAACCACACACAAACACAATGAGAAAAAAACCCTCCTTAAATATGGTCTCTAATCAGAGGCAACGAGATACAGCTGCCTCCAATTAGAGACCAACCCCAAACAAACTCAATATAGAAATAAACAACCTAGAATAAACATAGAAATATAAAACAACCCAAAACCCCAAAATACACAAAGCAAACACCCCCCTGCCACGCCCTGACCATACTATACTATACTATGTACGTCCCCTCTGTCTAGGATCAGTAACACACACTAACTCACTACCTGTACATCCCCTCTGTCTAGGATCAGTAACACACACTAACCCACTACCTGTACATCCCCTCTGTCTAGGATCAGTAACACACACTAACCCACTACCTGTACGTCCCCTCTGTCTAGGATCAGTAACACACACTAACCCACTACCTGTACGTCCCTCTGTCAATCTGTTTTCTATTTAGAGAATTATCTACTGTTATGAACTTGCATTTTTCTACTGATGCAAACTGTCTTTGTGTAACTTAGTAATGCGACTAAGAGCAGTTTGGGTGAGACCACAGTGAGTGACGTATCCTGTTTGTTGGTATCTGCAATAGACACAGCTGGGTGGAGACATACCAGAGAACAGAAACTAGCTGGAGCAGCAGTACCTAAATATCAGCAGAAAAGAGTAATTAAACTGGTGGTTATCACTGTCTGCACTCTATGCCTCCACCAACGTCTTCACACAGCTGTTAACTGCCACATAGACAAAGAGGTTGTACTTTTCTATAAAAGCTGAGACCCAACATTGTTTGTTGAACATTAGACTCTGGACTATTGAGTGATTGTCAAATGTTCCAGATTTGAAAATCTTATAATAAAGTTGCTGTTTGAATAATCTAGTCTCTCTTCCTATTGGTTAGAATTTCCATGGCAGGCATCCTAAGTGGTCGGTGTTCTAAAGCACTGCATCGTAATGCTAGCTGTGCCACTAGAGATCCTGGTTTGAGTCTAGCCTCTGTTGCAGGCCGAGCGGGCCGAGCCCAATGCACGCTGACACGGTCACCAGGTGTACGGTGTTTCCTCTGACATTGGTGCGGCTGGCTTCCGGGTTAAGAGGGCTTTGTGTCAAGAAGCAGTGCGGCTTGGTTGGATTGTGTTTCGGAGGACGCACGGCTCTCGACCTTCGCCTTACTGGAGGTTCAGCGATGGGAGAAGACTGTAACTTCCAATTGGATACCACGAAATTGTGGCGAAATAGGGGTAAAATAAAGAAATAAATCAAACAATAAATTAATTAATTAATTTCCATGACAATAGTCATCCTGCTGTCTCTACGTCTCTGGTGGGTTGTAGTACAGACACACAGTACATTAATATATACAGGACTGTGTGGTGGTAACCCTGTAGTCATCCTGCTGTCTCTACCTCTCTGGTGGGTTGTAGTACAGACACACAGTACATTAATATATACAGGACTGTGTGGTGGTAACCCTGTAGTCATCCTGCTGTCTCTACCTCTCTGGTGGGTTGTAGTACAGACACGGTACATTATAATAAATGTGAACGCTCACATCAAATGTTTAAAGAATGTCACAAATATTAAATTGAATCATTTATTGAAATGAAATGTATTGAATTTAATGAATAGTTATACTAATTTAATCAAAAGTCTAACCATGCTGAGGGATCAGGATTAGGAAAAGGTCTGGAGGTGTTCAGGGGTGAGGACTCATCCATAAAGGAGGTATTATTAACCAGAGAGAGAGGAGGGGGTACATGTCCACTGTTACCTCACAGAGAGAGGAGGGGGTACATGTCCACTGTTACCTCACAGAGAGAGAGGAGGGGGTACATGTCCACTGTTACCTCACAGAGAGAGAGGAGGGGGTACATGTCCACTGTTACCTCACAGAGAGAGAGGAGGGGGTACATGTCCACTGTTACCTCACAGAGAGAGAGGAGGGGGTACATGTCCACTGTTAACTCACAGAGATAGAGGAGGGGGTACATGTCCACTGTTACCTCACAGAGAGAGAGGAGGGGGTACATGTCCACTGTTACCTCACAGAGAGAGAGGAGGGGGTACATGTCCACTGTTACCTCACAGAGAGAGAGGAGGGGGTACATGTCCACTGTTACCTCACAGAGAGAGAGGAGGGGGTACATGTCCACTGTTACCTCACAGAGAGAGAGGAGGGGGTACATGTCCACTGTTACCTCACAGAGAGAGAGGAGTGGGTACATGTCCACTGTTACCTCACAGAGAGAGAGGAGGGGTACATGTCCACTGTTACCTCACAGAGAGAGAGGAAGGGGTACATGTCCACTGTTACCTCACAGAGAGAGAGGAGGGGGTACATGTCCACTGTTACCTCACAGAGAGAGAGGAGGGGGTACATGTCCACTGTTAACTCACAGAGAGAGAGGAGGGGGTACATGTCCACTGTTACCTCACAGAGAGAGAGGAGGGGGTACATGTCCACTGTTACCTCACAGAGAGAGAGGAGGGGGTACATGTCCACTGTTACCTCACAGAGAGAGAGAGGAGGGGGTACATGTCCACTGTTACCTCACAGAGAGAGAGGAGGGGGTACATGTCCACTGTTACCTCACAGAGAGAGAGGAGGGGGTACATGTCCACTGTTACCTCACAGAGAGAGAGGAGGGGGTACATGTCCACTGTTACCTCACAGAGAGAGAGGAGGGGGTACATGTCCACTGTTACCTCACAGAGAGAGAGGAGGGGGTACATGTCCACTGTTACTGGACTCCAGACAACCTGTTCCCCACTGTAACGCTCCTACAGTTGTGTTATCAGTTTGTTACTATTTTACCAGGTGTGGTAACATTTCACAACTCTTAGTACAAAACTCAACACAGATCATCAAAAATATATTTTAATGTTTTTATTACTTTAAGCACATTTCAATTGACTAATGTACAACACACCAAATGACAGTAACTTTTTCACCAAACCTAATCAGTGGCATCTAGAAATACCTTCCATATAAAGTCATTGCCTTTCACAATGCAATGTTCACAATACTTTCATATGATTCTCTTGTTCTTTACTTAAATACACCTGACCATCACTTAATCCAACTGAGCTTAATGATGAATCACTTAACCGTTTGGTAAAACTATAGATGTTAAACTGGTCTGTCTGCTATATAAGGATGTAGAGACCCTACAGTAATAAAATGTGTTTAAAGTAGAAACATGTAGATGACATGTATGATACATGATAACATACATAATGAATACTGGTTATTGATCATTGATCCACATAGTGGAACCACAACAGGTCAGTGTTGTAGAACACGCTGTATTACTTCTACAACTAATAGAAGGACAGTAACTAAGGAGACGGGAGTAGAAACTAACGTGACCATTGTTTCATCACAGGACAAAACATTCCAAGGATTCCAATGTACATAAGCAGGGGGGGCGTTACAGGTGCCCTAAAGGGACAAACTACAATATCAATATACAGTCACCATATATAAGGGTTGTGCTCTTATTGTCTCTGTTGAGCAGTATCTGAGTATTCAATATATATGTTGTGTATATGATGTCAAAACCATTACATGTGACCATGTTGTCTGGACCCAAACCAAGGGCTGGATTCAATCCATATCGCAGAAGTATCATGGAAGATCCACAGTAATCAGATCCCGGAAACCCCACAGTAATCAGATCGTGGTGACCCCACAGTAATCAGATCATGGTGACCCCACAGTAATCAGATCATGGTGACCCCACAGTAATCAGATCATGGTGACCCCACAGTAATCAGATCATGGTGACCCCACAGTAATCAGATCACGGTGACCCCACAGTAATCAGATCATGGTGACCCCACAGTAATCAGATCATGGTGACCCCACAGTAATCAGATCATGGTGACCCCACAGTAATCAGATCATGGTGACCCCACAGTAATCAGATCATGGTGACCCCACAGTAATCAGATCCCGGTGACCCCACAGTAATCAGATCATGGTGACCCCACAGTAATCAGATCCCGGTGACACAGTAACATGTTAGAACAAACCATGACCCATCCTAAATCACCAGGTGACAAAATGTTTTGACAAATACTTTGACAAATATGTACTATTTAAAATAATTTGGAATACTTAATAAGCAGTGGTTGATTGAGATTGTTGAAATGGAATAAATGGAAATGTACTAAAAGTACAAACATCGAAAACATTTCTTGCTCAATTTGTCCCTCCCTGTTTCAGTTGATTTTCTTCAGTTTGGTGCCTAGTGAATATGACTCAGGTCTCCGTGGAAACATCAATGTAAATTCACCTTTGATTTTTACTCCTCACTTTCCCTTTCAGGTCCATAGGGTTTTACTGCCCCCTGCTGGAGACTGGAACACACTGCAGTCCCTGGCTTTCTTTGTTCAGCTGGAGGATGAGGTCCTCATCACCTGTTGTGATGGGTCCAACAAATATCCCCAGGTGAAGGCAGGGTCCTATCTCATCCAACACGTCAATGACTTTTATAGGAGGGAGGGAGCATTTCCAATGTTAAGCTATGGAATGCACTGTACAATTTATGGTGAATTTTAATACAGATTTACTTTAATACAATAATTCCTTGAATGTAATGAGTTTGTGTATCACAATTATGTTATTGAAACAGAATAAGTCAGAAATGAGAGAATAAATAAGTCCAGTCCAACCATTACCTCTCTCCTCTTTCACATCCCTCTATCATCTCTCCATGAGGGAGTACAACCATCACCTCTCTCCTCTTTCACATCCTCTATCATCTCTCCATGGGGGAGTACAACCATTACCTCTCTCCTCTTTCACATCCCTCTATCATCTCTCCATGGGGGTGTACAACCATTACCTCTCTCCTCTTTCACATCCCTCTATCATCTCTCCATGGGGGAGTACAACCATTACCCCTCTCCTCTTTCACATCCCTCTATCATCTCTCCAGGGGGGAGTACAACCATTACCTCTCTCCTCTTTCACATCCCTCTATCATCTCTCCATGGGGGAGTCCAACCATTACCTCTCTCCTCTTTCACATCCCTCTATCATCTCTCCATGGGGGAGTACAACCATTACCTCTCTCCTCTTTCACATCCCTCTATCATCTCTCCATGGGGGAGTACAACCATTACCTCTCTCCTCTTTCACATCCCTCTATCATCTCTCCATGGGGACGTCCCAATAATCTCTCCTTCCTCCTGAAGTGGAGCTTTCATTCTCTACTCCTCACAAATGTAAAAGCATTGGATTGGTGTTGACATGGAGTAGAGGGAGTTTACATATACCAGTCATTTCCTTTAAATCCATGAAGGGAAGTGGGAGAGAGAGAGAATCAGATAAAGTTGTGGAGATGAAGGAATATGTGAGCAGAAACTCTCCAGGTACAGATACTGTATGTAGAACCATAGTAAAGCCCAGTATGGACTATCAATACAGGTACTGTATGTAGAACCATAGTAAAGCTCAGTATGGACTATCAATACAGATACTGTATGTAGAACCATAGTAAAGTCCAGTATGGACTATCAATACAGGTACTGTATGTAGAACCATAGTAAAGCTCAGTATGGACTATCAATACAGATACTGTATGTAGAACCATAGTAAAGTCCAGTATGGACTATCAATACAGATACTGTATGTAGAACCATAGTAAAGCCCAGTATGGACTATCAATACAGATACTGTATGTAGAACCATAGTAAAGTCCAGGATGGACTATCAATACAGATACTGTATGTAGAACCATAGTAAAGTCCAGTATGGACTATCAATACAGATACTGTATGTAGAACCTTAGTAAAGTCCAGTATGGACTATCAATACAGATACTGTATGTAGAACCATAGTAAAGACCACTATGGACCATCAATACAGATACTGTATGTAGAACCATAGTAAAGTCCAGCATGGACTATCAATACAGATACTGTATGTAGAACCATAGTAAAGCCCAGTATGGACTATCAATACAGATACTGTATGTAGAACCATAGTAAAGCCCAGTATGGACTATCAATACAGATACTGTATGTAGAACCATAGTAAAGTCCAGTATGGACTATCAATACAGATACTGTATGTAGAACCATAGTAAAGACCAGTATGGACTATCAATACAGATAAATGTATGTAGAACCATAGTAAAGTCCAGTATGGACTATCAATACAGGTACTGTATGTAGAACCATGGTAAAGTCCAGTATGGACTATCAATACAAAGTGACCATTTAGATTGAGGCCCAGTTCAATGAGAGGAAGTCTTAACAGAACTGGGGGATGACAGACATGAAGTGGGAGGGTGGAGATCTAATATTTTTTGGTGCCAAACACTAAAGCATGATATTGTAATAAATCTACACCCTATTCCCAATGTAGAACACTACTTTAGACCTGGTCAGAAGCACCGTAGTGCACTACGTAGGGAATAGGGAACCATTTGGAACAGAGCCAGTAATTCCCCTGAACATCTTTCTCTTCCTCATCTGGTTTCTTGAACAGCCCTTCACTCCTCCCCTCTTCCTCCCCTCCTCCCTTTTCATTCTATTCTATCAGCCACACCACTAGCTCACCTCCACACAATCCATTTACAAGTTAAAGACACACCTTGGAATAAATAACAAAGGAAAACTATTACTAGAAGAAGTTTAGTGTTGTATTTTTTATTTCCCATCACCATAAATCATATTTAAATCACTGAGCTGTAGCAGACCTAAATTCATCTGTTCCTGACTCTGGATAGTGGATTAAGAAGACCATCAATCTCCAATGATATTAAAGTACTATTCTGAACATTAATGATATACTGAGTGGCAAGTCAAGATATCTGCTGGTTTTATTGTTTGGTCAATAGCACCACCTGCTGGACAGGTTTAATGTTGCTGGACTGAGCAGTATTGGAGGATGAAAGATGACACATTTAGGGCCGGTTTCCTGGACATCTACATTGAACATGCTTTTTAGTCCAGGACTAGGATTAATCTGTGTCTGGGAAACCAGACCATATACTTTAGTAGAAAGTAAGTGATTCCAGCTTGTAGTGGGCTGACTAGTCCTGAATTGTCCTTTTGTTCCTGGACCATTTTCCATGCAGCTCCAGGTGACAGAGAACACATCAATTAGGACCGAGCCTACAAGCTGATCAATGATACTGAGGAGAATTACATAGAGACAGAGAACCAACTGAGAAAACATATCAATGGTTCTGAATGACAACCAATATACAACAACACCATACATCATGATTCATGGAAATGTACAAGATTAAAACATTGCAATTACAAAAATATGAAAACATTAAAGGTTTATTTTAATTCAGAACATCTGAAGATCAAATCAGTTTAATAATTGTAGATAAAACAGAGTAGAATGAATCATTACATCTGGGGACCATCACCACCAGCATGACTAGTATCTATGTGGACCCTACTACAGTTTAACCAGCTCAGCAGTACCATTGAGACTAAACCCAGGATAGAGGGGCTGAGTGAATGTAGTCTGTTCTCTGTGGAGGAGGGTCATTGTGTCAGAGACACTGTAGAAGGACAGAGTACCTGCCTTGTGATCCAGGTACACTCCTACTCTGGTGGACTGAGGGCCTGATACTTTAGTCACAACATTATTGTGTTTGAAACAATAACCACCACTACAGCACAGTAATCTCCAGGACTTGTTATGGTGTCCAAATGCCTCACCTGACCCTGTTCTGCTGATGTCTTTATATGAGACTGCTGTATAAACCCACTCCCCAGTCCACTCCACCTCCCAGTAACAGCGTCCAGACAGACCCTCTCTACACAGAACCTGGTAGGTGTTGGTGAATCTGTCTGGATGGTCAGGATATGGTTGGACTTGGTCTGTATAGGTCACCTTTCTGTTCCCTTCAGACAGAGAGAGGTGTGTGTTTGCTGTGTTTGGGTCCAGTCTGAGCTGACAGGAATCTGGGAGAAGAGCAGAGACCAATGAGGGGAGTCAGAACAATAAGTTAAGTCAGATACTGTATCTACCCTGTCTTTGATTAGAGCACAGCAGAGATCAAATCAGAGAAATATGAGGAGTCAGATAGATACCCAGTCTTTGATTAGATCTACTATTGCTATATATTTCTAGAGGGATTGTTAGGAGTGTCAGTAAAAAGAGACTGTTAGTTACTTCACAATAAAGAGACTCACATTGTAACAACTGGTCTCTGGTCTTGGGATCTGGAGGCAGCACAACCTCCACTATATTCACTACAGACACACAAACACATTGACAGAGAGAGGGAATGTTATCATCATACCATATTCCACATATATATGACTAGTAGGGAGCTTTCAATGGTCTAAAGTTGATGTTCTTTTTGTTTTCAACACACCTGTAGTGGAGATCTTGGTCCATTCTCCTTTAAGGAAGTCTTCTAGTTTCTCTCTCAGTTCAGACACAGTCTTACTCACATCTCCAAAGTGCTGAAGAGGACGGACAACGATGCTGGGTAAGTCTGAAGATACACTGATACTGGAGAGAGACTGATAACTCTGGAGAGAGAGAGAGAGGGAGAGACAGAGGGAGAGAGAGGGGGACGGACATAGAGAGAGAGAGAGAGAGAGAGGGACGGACAGAGAGAGAGAGAGAGAGAGAGAGAGAGAGAGAGAGAGAGAGAGAAAGAGGAGAGGGAGAGAGAGAGAGAGAGAGGGAGGGCAGAGAGAGTGGGACAGAGAGAGAGAGAGGGACAGAGAGAGAGAGAGGGACAGAGAGAGAGAGACGGACAGAGAGAGAGAGACGGACAGAGAGAGAGAGACGGACAGAGAGAGAGAGAGAGAGAGAGAGGGACAGAGGGAGAGAGAGGGGGACGGACAGAGAGAGAGAGAGAGAGAGAGAGGGACGGACAGAGAGAGAGAGAGAGAGAGAGAGAGAGAGAAGGAGAGGGAGAGAGAGAGAGAGAGAGAGAGAGAGAGAGAGAGAGAGAGAGAGTGGGGGGTGGCAGAGAGAGTGGGACAGAGAGACGGGGACAGCGAGAGGGGGACAGCGAGAGAGAGAGGGACAGAGAGAGAGAGGGACAGAGAGAGAGAGGGACAGAGAGAGAGAGACGGGACAGAGAGAGAGAGACGGACAGAGAGAGAGAGAGAGAGAGAGAGAGAGGGACAGAGAGAGAGAGAGGGACAGAGAGAGAGAGAGGGACAGAGAGAGGGACAGAGAGACAGACAAAGAGAGAGACAGGGACAGAGAGAGACAGGGACAGAGAGAGAGAGGACAACATAATGATTGATATGAATAGTTTCACATTAAGTTAATTTCATATCACATGTAACAAGGCAGTTTAGTTACCTGGAGGAAATGGATGTGATCCTCTGTGTGTGAGAGCTGCTCCAGCTCAGTGCTTCTCTTCCTCAGCTCAGCTATCTCCTGCTTCAGTTGCTCCAGGAGTCCTTCAGCTTGACTCACTTGAGCCTTCTCTTGGGCTCTGATCAGCTCCTTCACCTCAGAGCTCCTTCTCTCAATGGAGCGGATCAGCTCAGTAAAGATCTGATCACTGTCCTCCACTGCTGACTGTGCAGAGCGCTGTTAAGAGAGAGAGAGAGAGACAGAGAGAGAGAGAGAGAGAGAGAGAGAGAGAGAGAGAGAGAGAGAGAGAAAAAGAGAGAGAAAGAGAGAGAAAGGGGGGCAGTGAGAGACAGAGAGAGAGAGAGAGAGAGAGAGAGAGAGAGAGCGAGAGAGAGAGAGAGAGAGAGAGATACAGAGAGAGAGAGAGAGAGAGTGAGAATGTACAGTAGCCTCTGCACCGCTTTGAGTCAGAACGCTGCCGTCCAACAATTGTTTACAGACAGATTATTTCACTTATAATTCACTGTATCACAATTCCAGTGGGTCAAAAGTTTACATACACTAAGTTGACTGTGCCTTTAAACAGCTTGGAAAATTCCAGAAAATGTCATGGCTTTAGAAGCTTCTGATAGGCTAATTGACATCATTTGAGTCAATTGGAGGTGTACCTGTGGATGTATTTCAAGGCCGACCTTCAAACTCAGTGCCTCTTTGCTTGACATCATGGGAAAATCAAAAGAAATCAGCCAATACCTCAGAAAACAAATTGTAGACCTCCACCAGTCTAGTTTATCCTTGGGAGCAATTTCCAAATGTCTCTAGGTACCACCTTCCTCTGTACAAACAATAGTACGCAAGTATAAACACCATGGGACCACACAGCCGTCATACCGCTCAGGAAGGAGACTCATTCTGTCTCCTAGAGCTGAACGTACTTTGGTGCGAAAAGTGCAAATCAATCCCAGAACGAGCAAGGAGGCCTACAATGGAGGCCTACAATGGAGGCCTACCTATGGTCCCGTGTGGCTCATTTGGTAGAGCGTGGTGTTTGCAACACCAGGGTTGTGGGTTCAATTCCCATGGGGGACCAGTACGAGAAAAAAACATTTTTTATTAAATGTATGCATTCACTTCTGTAAGTCGCTCTGGATAAGAGCGTCTGCTAAATGACTAAAATGTAAAAAATGTACAAACCTGACTCAGTTACACCAGCTCTGTCAGGAGGAATGGGACTAAATTCACCCAACTTATTGTGGGAAGCTTGTGGAAGGCTACCCGAAACATCACCCAAGTTAAACAATTTAAAGGCAATGATACCAAATACTAATTGAGTGCATGTAAACTTCTGACCCACTGGGAATGTGATGAAAGAAATAAAAGCTGAAATAAATCATTCTCTCTACCATTATTCTGACATTTCACATTCTTAAAATAAAGTGGTGATCCCAACTGACCTAAAACAGGGATTTTTTACCAGGATTAAATGTCAGGAATTGTGAAAAACTGAGTTTAAATGAATTTGGCTAAGGTGTATGTAAACTTCCGACTTCAACTGTACATAGGTGTACAGAGGCCCATTATCAGCAACCATCACTCCTGTGTTCCAACGGCATGTTGTGTTAGCTAATCCAAGTTTATCATTTTAAAAGGCTAATTGATCATTAGACAAACCTTTTGCAATTATGTTAGCACAGCTGAACACTGTTGTTCTGATTCATGCTCTACCAACTGTGGCCTAGTTGGTAGAGCATGGTCTTTGCAACGCCAGCATGGTGTGTGCAACTCCAGGGTTGTGGGTTTGATTCCCACGGGGTCCAGTACAAAAAAAATGCATGAAATGTATGTATTCACTACTGTAAGTCGCTCTGGATAAGAGTGTCTGCTAAATTACTAAAAATGTAAATAAAACTGGCCTTCTTTAGACTAGTTGAGTATCTGGAGCATCAGCATTTGTGGATTTGATTACAGGCTCAAAATGGCTAGAAACAAATAACTTTCTTCTGAAACTCGTCAGTCTATTCTTGTTCTGAGAAATGAAGGCTATTAAATGTGAGAAATTGCCAAGAAACTAAAGCTCTCGTACAACGCTGTGTACTACTCCCTTCACAGAACAGCGCAAACTGGCTCTAACCAGAATAGAAAGAGGAGTGGGAGGTCCCGGTGCACAACTGAGCAAGAGGACAAGTACATTAGTGTGTCGAGTTTGAGAAACAGAAGCCTCACAAGTCCTCAACTGGCAGCTTCATTAAATAGTACCCGCAAAACACCAGTCTCAACGTCAACAGTGAAGAGGCGACTCCGGGATGCTGGCCTTCTTGGCAGAGGTCCTCTGTCCAGTGCCAGTTCTTTTTCCCATCTTAATACTTGTATTGGTAAGTCTGAAATATGGCTTTTTCTTTGCAACTCTGCCTAGAAGGCCAGAAGGCCAGCATCCCGGAGTCGCCTTATGTCAGTTTCATTGTTTATATTAAAAAAGCTCATTTTCAGTGTCTGTCTCCAGTGTCTGTGTTTATATACTGCTCAAAAAAATAAAGGGAACACTTAAACAACACATCCTAGATCTGAGTGAAATAAATAATCTTATTAAATACTTTTTTCTTTACATAGTTGAATGTGCTGACAACAAAATCACACAAAAATAATCAATGGAAATCCAATTTATCAATCCATGGAGGTCTGGAGTTGGAGTCACACTCAAAATTAAAGTGGAAAACCACACTACAGGCTGATCCAACTTTGATGTAATGTCCTTAAAACAAGTCAAAATGAGGCTCAGTAGTGTGTGTGGCCTACACGTGCCTGTATGACCTCCCTACAACGCCTGGGCATGCTCCTGATGAGGTGGCGGATGGTCTCCTGAGGGATCTCCTCCCAGATCTGGACTAAAGCATCCAGCAACTCCTGGACAGTCTGTGGAGCGAGACATGATGTACCAGATGTGCTCAATTGGTTTCAGGTCTGGGAAACGAGCGGGCCAGTCCATAGCATCAATGCCTTCCTCTTGCAGGAACTGCTGACACACTCCAGCCACATGAGGTCTAGCATTGTCTTGCATTAGGAGGAACCCAGGGCCAACCGCACCAGCATATTTTTTTTTTTACATTTTAGTCATTTAGCAGATGCTCTTATCCAGACCGACTTACAGTAGTGAATAGATACATTTCATAAATTTTTTTTTTGTTCTGTGCTGGCCCCCCGTGGGAATTGAACCCACAACCCTGGCATTGCAAACACCATGCTCTACCAACTGAGCTACAGGGAAGGCTATGGTCTCACAAGGGGTCTGAGGATCTCATCTCGGTACCTAATGGCAGTCAGGCTACCTCTGGCGAGCACATGGAGGCCCCCCAAAGAAATGCCACCCCACACCATGACTAACCCACCGCCAAACCGGTCATGCTGGAGGATGTTGCAGGCAGCAGAATGTTCTCCACGGCGTCTCCAGACTCTGTCACGTCTGTCACGTGCTCAGTGTGAACCTGCTTTCATCTGTGAAGAGCACAGGGCGTTAGTGGCGAATTTGCCAATCTTGGTGTTCTCTGGCAAATGCAAAACGTCCTGCACGGTGTTGGGCTGTAAGCACAACCCCCACCTGTGGACGTCGGGCCCTCATACCACCCTCATGGAGTCTGTTTCTGACCGTTTGAGCAGACACATGCACATTTGTGGCCTGCTGGAGGTCATTTTGCAGGGCTCTGGCAGTGCTTCTCCTGCTCCTCCTTGCACAAAGGCGGAGGTAGCGGTCCTGCTGCTGGGTTGTTGCCCTCCTACGGCCTCCTCCACGTCTCCTGATGTACTGGCCTGTCTCCTGGTAGCGCCTCCATGCTCTGGACACTACGCTGACAGACACAGCAAACCTTCTTGCCACAGCTCGCATTGATGTGCCATCCTGGATGAGCTGTACTACCTGAGCCACTTGTGTGGGTTGTAGACTCCATCTCATGCTACCACTAGAGTGAAAGCACCGCCAGCATTCAAAAGTGACCAAAACATCAGCCAGGAAGCATAGGAACTGAGAAGTGGTCTGTGGTCCCCACCTGCAGAACCACTCCTTTATTGGGGGTGTCTTGCTAATTGCCTATAATTTCCACCTGTTGTCTATTCCATTTGTACAACAGCATGTGAAATTTATTGTCAATCAGTGTTGCTTCCTAAGTGGACAGTTTGATTTCACAGAAGTGTGATTGACTTGGAGTTACATTGTGTTGTTTAAGTGTTCCCTTTATTTTTTTGAGCAGTGTATGTTAAGTGGGTTTTACTCTGGCAGATAATGTCACCTATTTAAATATATACATTTTAATATAATTAACTGAATGTATGATGTTTTTGGTTTATGTCAGATACATTATGCTATAAATGGTTATTTTATGACTGTTAGTGATAAAATTAACTATAACACTTTATATTTTGTAATTCTGAGTAATTACTACTTTAGTAAGGATATACACTGTATTCAGAACTGCTGATAATGCTAAATAATTCCAATAGATGGCAGCATAAGACAGTTCAGATTAGTTTAGGTCAAGTACAAGTATCCAACTCAACAAGCCCCTCCAAAAGCTTGTTCCATCTGCGAGCAGCGAGCACTCTGCCTTCTCCCACAAGAGAGGGGCATGTTGAGGTACATTTACTAACCGTGAGGGCAGCATGATGTCATTTATTGTCGGGCTGGAAGATACATCATCTTTTCTATTCCGAGGCTGTTTCCTCCCAATATGACATATTAACATGATGTCATAATGCGTGTTTACTAGGGTTGAGGTCAGCACATCTGACTAGTGGTAATTTGACCAGGGTTCAATACCTTCTATAGTTAATAATGTTTTGATCTCCCAAAAGCAACACAGGACTAACAAGAGATATATAGCTAACTGTAAAGTAATGAGTGACCATTTTAGAAAATCATGGGACATAGTCTTTGGTTGCATGCTATTTTATGTAAATCATATTGCTGCTTGTAGCCTATAACTGATGCTTCGTGGTCTTATGCTGCCATCTATTGGAAATATTTACCAATTAAAAGTTATTAATTCACGTAAAGACATTGGTGAGACAGCTGAGAAATAAAGTGTATTTAATTCGAGAGATCAGTCTCAAACCTGCCCCACCTATCCCACGCCAATTACTGGACTTTCACATAGAGGTTACTATGTCACACAGTTCAAACCACATTTAACATATAAAACAAATGAGTCTTGTTTATCAAGTGTTCTGCCTTGCAATAATAAATATAATAAAATAACTAATAAAAAGCAAATGCTTAAATAGGTTTAATTTAAAAAATAACAAATGCTATTTAGTACTAAAATGGTATTTACTAACATAATATTATTACTAAAATAGTTGTAGGCTACCCTACCCTAGAATTAGGGTTCAGGCTAAAATAGGTTATACGTAGGGTTAGAGTTTCTGTACAGCACTTTGTGACATCTGCTGATGTAAAACGGGCTTCATAAATACATTTGATTGATTGTTAGGTTCAGGGTATTTAAAGAGAAACTGTATGGGTTTATATCTCTCTTGCTTCTCCCTGTGGTCTTCTGTGGGCATAATCTGAGGTAGCAACTGTGTCAGAGCTACAAATCAATGAGCTCCACCTATCCTTTTGGTTTAAAACTCAGTGAACCTGCGCAGCATTCTTTCTATTTGATGCCTACGAACCAACAGATTTCAACGCATATCAAATTACCCAGCAGCCATTTAGAAACAACATATATAAAAAAAAATGTATTTATTCATTTAAAAAAATATATTTTCTGGCTGTTTAAATCAGCCACATCTTGAAAAAGTGGACAGGGACATACGTTTTGTTTAGGTTTTAAACCTTTTTCTGAAATAAAATATGTTTAAACATATTTAACATTTGATGTCTTTGCACCAACCATCTGTTCTACTCACTAACACTGTAGGTCACTACAACGTGTAACCAGGTGAACAGTGAGCTTCCTCACCAAGTAGCTGTAACCTAGTTAATAATAAGTTACCTGAGGTAAACCTACAAGGTTAAAACCTGTTGGGGCTCGGGGGCAGTATTTTCACGGCCGGATGAAAAACGTACCCAATTTCAACAGGTTACTACTCTGGCCCAGAAAATAGAATATGCATATTATTAGTGATTTTCGGATAAAAAACACTCTGAAGTTTCTAAAACTGTTTGAATGGTGTCTGTGAGTATAACATAACTCATATAGCAGGCAAAAACCTGAGAAGATTCCAAGCAGGAAATGAAAATCTGGTGCCTGTATTTTTTTCCAAGTCCTTACCTTTCTGACACACAGTGAGTTAGGGTTCATTTTGCACTTCCTAAGGCTTCCACTAGATGTCAACAGTCTTTTTTTTTGCCTTTTGCGGCAAACACGGACCGAACAAGCAGGCTGGGAATCAGGTCACTGAGAAAACCACTTCAGTTCATTGCGTGCATTCACGTAAGAAAGGACCTATGTTCCAAAACATTTTTCAAGACATAGCATGGGTCCGGTTGGAATATTACTGAAGTTTGACGTTCTAAAGGCCCTAAAGATTGATGCTATACAACGTTTGACATGTTTGAACGAACGTAAATATATATTTTTTGCACATTCGTGACGAAAAGTCCCGCGCGCTTCAGTACATTATGACTCCAAAATGGCGGCTATCTGTATTGCGTAGTGTATTTTTCTGAGCACAGTACTCAGATTATTGCAAAGTGTGCTTTCCCAGTAAAGTTATTTTGAAATCTGACAATGCGGTTGCATTCAGGAGATGTTAATCTATAATTCTTTGAATAACAGTTTAATATTTTATCAACGTTTATGACGAGTATTTTTGTAGATTGTTGTGCTGTTCACCGAGAGTTTTGGGGGAAATACGCTTGATAGAACAAAATGCATGTATTGTCTAACATAATGTCATAGGAGTGTCATCTGATGAAGATTGTCAAAGGTTAGTGCATAATTTTAGCTGGTTTTCTGCTTTTGGTGACGCCTGTCTTTGCATTGAAAATGGCTGTGTGTAATGTTTTGTCTATGTACTGTCCTAACATAATCTAACTTTATGCTTTCGCCGTAAAGCCTTTTTGAAATCGGACAACGTGGTTAGATTAAGGAGATGTTTATCTTTCAAAGGGTGTAAGATAGTTGTATGTTTGAGAAATTTGAATTATGACAATAGTTTTCAAATTTGGCGCCCTGATGTTTCACAGGCTGTTGATAGTATGTACCGCGGGTGGGACGCTAGCGTCCCACGTAGCCCATAGAAGTTGATGCGGGCTGGTCTCATTGGTAACAATAGTGAAGCTGACATTGTGACGCAGAACAATGGACTGGGAATAGAACTTTCAGAAGGTGAGTTGGTGCAACAGTGTTCAATACAACTAATAGGAGCTGGCAGGGTGAAACATGACCTAAAATAAGACCTGTTTTTTCAATACAACTAATAGGAGCTGGCAGGGTGAAACATGACCTAAAATAAGACCTGTTTTTTCAATACAACTAATAGGAGCTGGCAGGGTGAAACATGACCTAAAATAAGGCCTGTTTGTTCAATACAACTAATAGGATCTGGCAGGGTGAAACATGGCCTAAAATAAGACCTGTTTTTTCAATACAACTAATAGGAGCTGGCAGGGTGAAACATGACCTAAAATAAGACCTGTTTTTTCAATACAACTAATAGGAGCTGGCAGGGTGAAACATGGCCTAAAATAAGACCTGTTTTTTCAATACAACTAATAGGAGCTGGCAGGGTGAAACATGACCTAAAATAAGACCTGTTTTTTCAATACAACTAATAGGAGCTGGCAGGGTGAAACATGGCCTAAAATAAGACCTGTTTTTTCAATACAACTAATAGGAGCTGGCAGGGTGAGACATGACCTAAAACAAGCCCCGCTTTTTCGCGTTTACTTCAAAACTACGGCAAATAGCTGGGACACATGGTAATATTATATAACTGGGCTCCTTGGCGGATGCAGTGAACTAGATTTATCTGGCTGATCGCGCTTGTCTGCCCTAAACAAACCCTGTGTACCACCCCTCCCCTGTTTAACCTTGAATTCAGATAAGAAACAAACACTTGCCTACGAAAAGAGACACCCAACCAAAACCAACCAACTCTTTATGGATCTGTTCATACGGTGGCAGATTAGACACCACTACTCTTGTCGAAATCGGCACCAACACACCCCTCACATAAATCATACTGGTAACTAGCCGGGCAACAAGACTCACCTTTTACATTACCACAACCACCGCCTTGTTCATTCTGGATACAGAGTGTATATGTTCCTCTCCCACCTGTTCACCGACCATGATCAATAATTCCTCCACACCATTCTCCAGAATGCACCTGAAGAGACAGCGTTTCTTCTCCACTCGGTTGAGGATATCACACCTCCCAAACAAACTACCCTACTCCCCCCTCAACTCTAACCGATAAACAGTTGAAACCAATAAATAAACCCTTAACAACTAGAAAATACGCAAAAAGAATAGTTGCCCTCCTCAGGAACCACAAAACCCTCACACAACACCTTCTTCTTCTATGATATAATGGCGGTCCGCAAACCAACGTTAAAGGTGCATGGCGCCACCTACTGTGCTGGAGTGTGTTCAATCACGGTTTACACCATTTCTAAATCCTCCTACCTAACTCAGTACTTCTGAGAAAATAAAAAAGAGCCCTACTAACTTCAAATAGACCCTCCCCCATCCCTCCCCCAAATGCCTTCCAACCCCCCCTCCAACCCCATCCAACCTCAATGACCATACACTTCAATCTTTCCCTCTCTTCAACATCCTTACAACAATATAACAACACATGCTCCACCGTTTCATTGACAAAACCCTCCAGACACAAACCATTCACATGCTGCCAACCAGATGTAAGGACCTGTTCGATGTACAATGCTCTAAGCACAATCGAGTAAACACCACCTCTTCCTTCCTAATCTGACCTCTGAATCTTGGTCCACCGACCTTTAGAGGACATATAAATGCCGTCCCTTGTGCTCAGAGTCCCATCTCTTCTGCCACACATCTGTCAAAATGTCTCTGATCTTACATTTGTCCTCACCTCTACCCAGTGGAACATTAATATATATTATATCTTGTTTTAAAGCTCTTTTAGCTAACTGGTCTACAATTTCATTCCCTTCCACACCTGAATGTGCTGGGACCCAGCAGACTCTCACTACTTCTGACCATTTTTTTCCTTTTGTCTACCAAGGTGAGATCAACAACAGGATCTGGGAGTAACCCTGGAGGAACATCCCCTATCACCACAGAAGGGCCAACCTCTAACTCCCTCAAACCACTCTCATCAGCAACTTTCCAACTGTCCAACCAAAACCACTGCCTTGTCTACTAGTATATTCCCAACAGTCATCTAGAACAGTAGCAGTGGGATGCTCAACCTCACAGCCTTGCAACCCAATAATATAATGACATTTTATTACGCCATATACCCAAAGGCATCTCACCTGCCTCCACTAGTAAGACACATACAGATGTTGATTTAAATGCACCAATACATATCCTTAAAGCTATATACTGGATTCTGTCCAGCTTAAGTCTTTGCTGCTGTTCCATAAACTATACACCTGTAATCAATTGTCATCCTGATCAGAGCTCTATAAATATCCATCAACGATTGTCTGTCAGCACCCGATTCATAACCAGAGACCCACACAACCAACTACCACGAAGTGATGGAATGAGAGAGAGAGACATTGTTACAACACTGTACATAGACATAATATAACGTTTCTTCTTCTCTGGAGGTTAACGGCGGTTGGCATCCAATATGTTGTATTACCGCCCCAACTGGACTATAATATAAATCTTTTTTACTTTCTGATACAAAATAGGAAAAGGAACATTTCATATTTTTTCAAATAAAAAAACACCCTTCCAACTAACCCTACACTCGTTAAAAACCCACTACCCCATTCCACTACTTTGACCCTGTCTGCTCCTGCACCATGCCAACTAACCCTACACTCATCCACTACCCCATTCCACTACTTTGGCCCTATCTGCTCCTGCACCATGCCAACTAACCCTACACTCATTAAAAACCCACTACCCCATTCCACTACTTTGACCCTATCTGCTCCTGCACCATGCCAACGACCTGGGAGGACGGGACACCACCACTCAACACACCCTGGAAATCTTCTGAAGTCAAATCTTATATGACAAAATACTTCTCTGCAGCTGCCACCACAACATCTATTGTCTGTGATTTACGTTCCATTTCTGAGGTACAGTTGATAACCATTGCTATGAATTCAACTGAACATCCCTCGTTGGCCTATCCCTCTGTGCTGTCACAGATCTACTACTCACAGGGATCCTCTCAGGATCCCTCAGCCTTGGCCCGTCCTCCTCTACTTTCTTCACTGCTTCAGCATACGACACCTTCTGCACTACTCTGACTCTAGTCACCTCAACTTGCCTCTCTCTCACCAGACACCTCTGATCCCCAGCAACATGGACACCCCTACAGTTGACACACAGAACTTTATCCACCAAAACTACACAATCCTCTAACCCATGACCTCCTCCACACTTCCCACATCTTGTAATCTCCCTCCTACAAACTGCTGCAACATGACCATAAACGTTGCACCTGAAACAGCTCAGTGGATTCAACACAAAGACTCTAACAGGATAACTGATATATCCCAACATGACTTTGTCGGGTAAAGACTCAAAAGGACTGACAGTGACTCCTCTGTTTCACCACGCTCACCACCGGGTCTGCGTCATACCAATCGGCGGGCATCACAAACACTAGGAATTTTCAACTTCAATTGCTCCACCTCCACATTTAACGTGACCCAAGAAATCACACATTTCAATGGTGTCCTGTTCATAAGAGCAAAACATGAAACAGATCTTGTTGCGTGACACGGAGCGAAAACTTGAAATGTCTCTATTCCTTTGAAACTTTTATGACTGTAATGTTTACTTTTCATTTCAAATTGTTTATTTCATTTCACTTTTGTTTAGTATCTATTTATCTTGCTTTGGTAATGTAAACATATGTTTCCCATGCCAATAAAGATCTTTGAATTGAATTGAGAGAGAGAGCTCCATGTTAATGTATAGGGGACCTGAGTCAGTCATGGTTACTCATGGTTATGTGATGAGGTAGCCACGCCTGCAACTTCTAAATCAGTGTCGGCCCAATAGGGAATGTCCTCTTGATGTAATGGTCAAGATGTTGGTTTATCCCACGGTAGACCTGGGTTCATATCCCATCAGTTACATTAAGCAGTCTATTCTCTGAAAGGGGTCCAGACAGCCTGTTCCCAACAGTGGGGTCAGTGGGATTGAAGAGGGGCCCCTCTCTCTCTCTCTGACTGGAGGAGAGAAGTGAAATGGTGTGTCTCCTCTGGTCAACAATACTCACCTTGAGAGACTCCACAGCCTGTTGGAGCTCCTTCAGCTCCTTCTCTCTCTCCTGGAATCTCTGCTGGACCTTCTGCTGACTCATCCCCAGCTGCCTCTGTGGAGAATCACTCTTCAATGAGCTATCAAGCTGTATTTATCCAGTAGATCAATAGTATAGTAATGTGACATAGGACCCATAGAGAGGAAGGTCTACAATCCTGAGGAAGTCCCTTTACAATATTATATTATGTTGCTATGTGAATGATTATAGTTTTACAGTTGGCCTACATGTATCAAGAGGTTGAGACTGAACTTTGGACTCATTAAAGGGCAGTCAGATTGATAATGGTGTTTGACTTTAGAAAATTGTGTTACATTTGGAAAATCTGGGTTAACATATCTATATACTCAAGGTGTGTGTTCATATTTGTGGATCGATTTCATTTGAATGATCTCATATTCAAACAGCCTTAGTTCCTACTGTATCTTTAATTCTTTGTTTATCAGACAGTCACCAACAAGTTGTTCTGGTCTTACCCGTTTCTCAGTCCTCTCTGCGGCAGCTGACACTGTATCATGGCCTTTATGTTCATCCATCACACAAAGCAGACAGATACACTGCTGATCGGTACGACAGTAAACCTCCAGCAGTTTGTCATGATGAGAGCAGATTTTCTCCTGTAGTTGTGCGGTGGCTTTGACCAGCTTGTGCTTCTTGAAAGCAGGAAATTCATAGTGAGGTTGGAGGTGAGTCTCACAGTAAGAGGCCAGACACAGCAGACAGGACATGAGGGCTTTCTGCTTTCTGGTCCCAGTGCAGAAATCACACACCACATCTCCAGGTCCAGCATAGCACAGAGCAGGAGGGGGAGCAGCCTGGAGTCCTGTCTTCTTCAGTTTCTCCACCATCTCAGCCAACATGTTATTTTTCCTCAGATTAGGCCTTGGAGTGAAGGTCTCTCTGCACTGAGGACAGCTATAGACCCCTTTCAGAACATCCTGATCCCAGCAGTCCTCAATACAGCTTCTACAGTAACTGTGTCCACAGGCAGTAGTCACCGGATCCTTCAGTAGATCCAGACAGATGGAGCAACAGAACAGTTCCTGATTCTCTGCCATTTTGGTGCTCTCTCCTGTAGGTTAAGCAATGGCAGTGTGAAAGATGACTTTCTGTTGATTGTCAAAGATGACTTTCTGTTCAGTGTGAAAGATGACTTTGTGTTTCATGGAACTCTACACCAGAGGACAGGGAGTGGTTTCCTACTTGACTGTATTTTCTGTATGTAGAGGTGGTGTGGTTTCTTTGATAAGGAAGTATGACAGTGTGTTGGTTAGTAGGCAGAGATGGTTAGTATTTATATTATGCTCTGTCGTGGGTCTCCCGGTCGCGGCCATCTGCGACAGAGCCTGGACTCGAACCCAGAATCTCTAGTGGCACAGCTGACACTAAATACTTTTCTTTACCATTTATTATATCGGTTCACATCTTGTGTCCCCGTTTCATCCTGCATTGGTATCAGCAGTCATAGTACTATGGTGTGATAACACTGTCTGCTAAATGACAACATTGGTATCAGCAGTCTGATAGTACTATGGTTTGATAAGACTCTGCTAAATGACAACATTGGTATCAGCAGTATGATAGTACTATGGTGTGATAAGACTGTCTGCTAAATGAACTAAATATAAATGTGTATGTAAAAATGTTGATATATATTTTGTTGAGGGAAAATGTACTTGATACGATTGTAATATGTTGTTGTCTCACCTAGCTGTCTGAAGATCAGTGCACTAAACAGAGCTTCTGGTAAATGACTCAAATGTAAAAGTAAAATATTGTGAAGCATGCTGAGTATTATTCTAATGAGCTCCGCCTCCAAACAAGGCCAATAATAATACCCAGTGTGCTTTGTGGTAAATTTGTTATGTTCATTTTCACATATACATTCGTATTTTAGTTAGCTTATCCAGAGTGACTTGCTCAACTAAGGTAGATAACAACATACAGTATCATTGTCAACAAGCAAGAAAAAAGGTTTTGTAACCGTTACTGAAACGGGTGTTGCTGTTTGGTCCATCTACTTCCAAATACTTTCTAGATTAAAAATTAAATATGTTACATAATATATATTACATAATACAAGTATTAGTAGTTTAATTTGATACATTGATCTTTATGGTATTTTGTATTTATATGTAGTAATTTCTGTCCATCCCTGGTAGTAGAATACTCTTGTCTGTAAGGTGTTTTCAGGACCAGGACACGAGGTAAAGGAGACACACAGGAAAATGTCATGTAGTTTTATTAAAAATAAATGTTTCAAAAAAATCACTTTCAAAAGGATTTCAAAATGCTAAATAAAACACCTAGCTCTCCTCAGAGCATAATCACTGGGCGGTCTCTTAAAAACTGCACGCAGAGGCATAAAAATGTGTTGTAGAAATTCTAACCAGAAAGGGGAGAAACTGAAGAATCTTTCAACAACAGCTGTATTAATATGTGGAGACATGAGGCTGGTCAACCATCACTCAGGGTGCACGGTAGAGAGACCAATGATTCAGGAACAACAGCTGTATTAATATGTGGATACATGAGGCTGGTCAACCATCACTCAGGGTGCATGGTAGAGAGACCAATGATTCAGGAACAACAGCTCTCTTATAGAGACACTATTTTACATGAGATTCAAGTGTCACCATCTTACACAAGCAGTTTGGAAAAGGCTCATTTCAGGGGTTAAGCTAAAACATGCTACTCAGCTGTTAGGTGAAACTCTCATTGTGGTCAGGGCGTGGTTTCAGTTCTAGGAACATGTTTCTGAGAACTGACACATCTCAGTTGTCAACCCTAATGCTGAGCTGTTGTCGTGACTTCTATCTCAACAACAGGACGCTGCCCCTACCCAGAAGCTCTTTTGGCACTCCGCCTACAACATTTGGTTTAGACAGAGGACCAGGAAGAGGAACTTGTACGACACGCTGTTCTAATTCAGATTTACTGGCACAATGTTTTCTTCATTGTATCTTCTTCACACAATAACTCAGTTTAGTACCTTGAAGACTAACTATATGTCATCTCACTTAATTACCTGGTACCTCAGTTAATTTCTGTCACCACAAATGTTTTCCACAAGTTCATCTGACTAAGTCAGTAGATAAAGGGCTTCATCTGACTCTGGGTCAGTAGATAAAGGGCTTCATCTGACTCTGGGTCAGTAGATAAAGGGCTTCATCTGACTCTGGGTCAGTAGATAAAGGGCTTCATCTGACTCTGGATCAGTAGATAAAGGGCTTCATCTGACTCTGGGTCAGTAGATAAAGGGCTTCATCTGACTCTGGGTCAGTAGATAAAGGGCTTCATCTGACTCTGGGTCAGTAGATAAAGGGCTTCATCTGACTCTGGATCTGACCACCATACCAATCAAAACTATAACTGAAATGTCTTTGGCCACCATACCAATTAAAACTACATCAAAAGAGTTCATTAAGAGGTCCATAGTCTTGAGATAGTGGCTGGGTTGGAGACCCACCAGCTGCATGGTGGCTCACCAAACGGGCATAGAGAGCTGACTGCAGCAAGGTGTACTGCTTAACTAGGATGTGGTCCTAGGATGTGGTCCTTTGAGCACACACACACACACACATCTCACTCTTCTTGGCTTCCATGGCAACCCACACAGGAACCTTTCCCCAATAGAATCTTTCCCCACAGGAACCACACCTGTTGGCATTCTGACAACAACAAAAAAAAAAAAAAAAAAAAAAAAAAAAAAAAAAAAAAAAAAAAAAAAAAAAAAAAATCGCAACATTGTTTCAATAATATATAGAACTTTTTTTGCAGCTCTGGTATATTAAGCTTTTTTGAGGCCTTACTCACTATTCATACTGTGGCAGCACAATGTAACGGCCGTCGTATGAAAGGGACCAAGGCGTAGCGGGTTGAGTGCTCATTATATATTTATTTTGAACACTTAAGAAAACAAAACAAGAAATCGTACGAACTAACAGGATTACAGGCTAAAAACAGCTATGTAATCACAACTTCCCACAAAACACACCCCTCTATATAGGACCTTCAATCAGAGACAACGAGGAACAGCTGCCTCCAATTGAAGGCCAAATCAATAAACTCAACAGAACTAAAAAGACTAGAACATAGAACTATACTAACATAGAACATAGCCCAAAAACCCCGGAACACACTAACCAAACACCCCTCTACATAAACACACCCCAGATAAAACAAATACCCCCCTGCCACGTCCTGACCAAACTACAATAACAAATAACCATTTTACTGGTCAGAACGTGACAGTACCCCCCCAAAGGTACAGACCCCGGATGCACCTCACACAAAAGAAATAACCACAAAATAAACCCCCCCAAACTAAAGGGAGGGAAGGGAGGGTGGCTGCCGTCCCCGACGGTTCCCGTGCTACACCCCCCCTCCCCAATCCTCCTACTGTGGAGGTGGCTCAGGCTCTGGCCTTAGTCCCCCACCTAACCTGTCCACCCCCCTAAATACCTTTGGCTGAGGCACGTCGCTGTAGACCTCAGGCAGAAGGATGATTCTGGGAGCTCCGGACTGTAGGCTGTCTCACTCGGTTCCGGACTGTAGGCTGTCTCACTCGGTTCCGGACTGTAGGCTGTCTCACTCGGTTCCGGACTGTAGGCTGTCTCACTCGGTTCCGGACTGTAGGCTGTCTCACTCGGTTCCGGACTGTAGGCTGTCTCACTCGGTTCCGGACTGTAGGCTGTCTCACTCGGTTCCGGACTGTAGGCTGTCTCACTCGGTTCCGGACTGTAGGCTGTCTCACTCGGTTCCGGACTGTAGGCTGTCTCACTCGGTTCCGGACTGTAGGCTATCTCTGGACGGGGCAGTGTCGCCGGACGCTCTGGACGGGGCACTGTCGTCGGACGCTCTGGACGGGGCACTGTCGTCGGAAGCTCTGGACGGGGCACTGTCGTCGGAAGCTCTGGACGGGGACCGCGCACTGAAAGCCTGATGCGTGGGGCTGATACTGGAGATGCCAGACTGGATATACGCACCCCAAGGCTAGTGCGGGGAGCAGGAACAGGACGAGTTGGACTGGGCTGATGCACTGGAGGCCTGGTGCGTGGGGCTGGTACTGAAGATACCAGACTGGAGACACGTACCTCAGGGCTGGTGCGAGGAGCAGGAACAGGACGAGTTGGACTGGGCTGATGCACTGGAGGCCTGGTGCGTGGGGCTGGTACTGAAGATACCAGACTGGAGACACGTACCTCAGGGCTGGTGCAGGGAGCAGGAACAGGACGAGTTGGACTGGGCTGATGCACTGGAGGCCTGGTGACTGGGGCTGGTACTGAAGATACCAGACTGGAGACACGTACCTCAGGGCTGGTGCAGGGAGCAGGAACAGGATGATTTGGACTGGGCTGACGCACTGGAGGCCTGGTGACGGTACTGAAGATACCAGACTGGAGACACGTACCTCAGGGCTGGTGCAGGGAGCAGGAACAGGACGAGTTGGACTGGGCTGATGCACTGGAGGCCTGGTGACTGGGGCTGGTACTGAAGATACCAGACTGGAGACACGTACCTCAGGGCTGGTGCAGGGAGCAGGAACAGGATACACTGGGCCGTGAAGGGGCACTGGCGGTCTTGAGCGCAGTACTCGTACCACCCTTACTGGCTGGATGTCCGCTTCCCCCTGGTAAATGCGGGACGCTGGCACCGTGCACACCGGCCTGTGAATGTCGGCCTTGACGCTGTGCACATCACCCCATAGCACGGGGCCTGACCAGTAACAAGCTGCCTCCGATAAGCACGGGGAGTTGGCTTCGGGCTTAACCCTGGCCCAGCCAAACTACCCGTGTGCCCCCCAAAAAGGATTCTTGGTGCTGCCTCTCAGGCTCCCTTAACTCCTCCATAGCCCTGGATATGCTCCTCCTCATTTCCGCCCATGTCCATCCTTCTTCATCGTGCTCCTTCCTCCGCTGCTTGGTCCGTTGTAGGTGGGAAGTTCTGTAACGGCCGTCGTATGAAAGGGACCAAGGCGTAGCGGGTTGAGTGCTCATTATATATTTATTTTGAACACTTAAGAAAACAAAACAAGAAATCGCACGAACTAACATGATTACATGCTAAACACAGCTATGTAATCACAACTTCCCACAAAGCCCAAACAAAACACACCCCTCTATATAGGACCTTCAATCAGAGGCAACGAGGAACAGCTGCCTCCAATTGAAGGCCAAATCAATAAACTAAACATAGAACTAAAAAGACTAGACTAGAACATAGAAATATACTAACATAGAACATAGCCCAAAAACCCCGGAACACAGTAACCAAGCACCCCTCTACATAAACACACACCCACTAACCACATAAAACAAATACCCCCCTGCCACAGCCTGACCAAACTACAATAACAAATAACCCCTTTACTGGTCAGAATGTGACACACAATGACCAAACAATATGTGTATGTGAGTCTCTTGATCATATCTTTGATCATGACACTGGTGAGGAGGAAAGAGTCCTTGTTAATGATGTTCAGAATGAGACTGATATGAGGTAAACAATAACTAATGATTGATTGACTGGTATGATATCGATATTCTGATATTCTTGAGTTAATTCGGGAAACGGTAACTCGTTAAATGAACATTTCCCATGGTGCCCAGGTTACTAATGAGTTAATTGTTGCATGATTAATTGAATCACGTAATAATTAAACGTTAGGGAATTGATTTGATAAAACAGCATGTCATCACATTAATAGCAGTCTAAAAGTAGACACTGCGGTTGGAACCAAAAATCTCACATTAGGGCTCATCAGACCAAAGGACTGATTTCCACCAGTTTAATGTCCATTCCTCGTGTTTCTTGCCCCAAGCAAGTCTCTTCTTATTATTATTGGTGTCCTTTAGTAGTGGTTTCTTTGCAGCAATTCGACCATGAAGGCCTGATTCACATGGCCTCCTCTGAACAGTTGATGTTCAGATATATCTGTTACTTGAACTCTGTGAAGAATTTATTTGGGCTGCAATCTGAGGTGCAGTTAGCTCTAATGAACTTATCCTCTGCAGCAGGTAACTCTGGGTCCTTTGTTCCTGTGGCAGTCCTCGTGAGAGCCAGTTTCATCGTAGTGCTTGATGATTTTTGCACTTGAAGGAACTTTCAAACTTCTTGAAATTTTCCAGATTGACTGACCTTCATGTGTTAAAATAATGATGGACTGTCGTTTCTCTTTGCTTATTTGAGCTGTTCTTGCCAGAATATGGACTTGGTATTTTGCCAAATAGGGCTATCTTCTGTATACCACCCCTACCTTGTCACAACACAAGCTCAAACGCATCAAGAAGTAAAGAAATTCCACAAATTGACCTATAACAAGGCACATCTGTTAACTGAAATGCATTCCAGGTGATTACCTCATGAAGCTGGTTGAGAGAATGCCAAGAGTGTGTCTCTCCGATCTGTTTATCTCTCTCTGTACTGTATATAACACATCAGTGACTCCTTGATTCACCAAAGGTTCTTGTTCTCTACAGTTTAACATAAACAATATTTCCCGCCCCTCTAAAAACAGACTTTTAGATTATAAACATGTAAATTAAAAAAAGGGATACTAAATTAGCCAATGTATCATCGTGTTGTATACGTCATAACCCGAAGGGGGAGGGTCGAAGTTGTTCAAATGTTACATATACATTTTTTTGTATCAAGATATTGTGTTATATGTTAGAATGTCTAATTAACAACAATATTGTAAACATTAGCAATATTGTTTTGTCAAAAAAATATATAAATATAATAAAAATAAAGTGTTAACTGCAGCTGTATGCAGACTATAGAGTTGTGTACTCTATCGCCCTGCTGATCGGGATCTATCTGAACTACAGTATGCTGATCAGGATCTATCTGAACTACAGTATGCTGATCAGGATCAATCTGAACTACAGTATGCTGATCAGGATCTATCTGAACTACAGTATTCTGATCAGGATCTATCTGAACTACAGTATGCTGATCAGGATCTATCTGAACTACAGTATGCTGATCAGGATCTATCTGAACTACAGTATGCTGATCAGGATCTATCTGAACTACAGTATGCTGATCAGGATCTATCTGAACTACAGTACGCTGATCAGGATCTATCTGAACTACAGTATGCTGATCAGGATCTATCTGAACTACAGTATGTTTTTATTATTTTGCAGAAACCTTTATTGACCTTAAATTATTATTGAATATGTGTAAAACTAGGTATTTGTTGTTTTCTAGAATTCACAAAACTGATTCTACTGATTGAAGTGTACGTACCTAGTATGGTGTATCTGTATAGACGTTAAGCTGCCTTTAAAAATATATTTATATATTGATGAGTTAATTAAGTTGTCTTTTTAAAAAAACATATTGATGAGTTAGTTAATTAAGATGCTGAATATAAAAAGGGGCTTCTTCTATAGAAATATTCAGGCCTCTGGCTCAATAGTACAAAGCAGATAGTTCAATCGATGTTCTTCCTGGTTCTAGACTGGTGACATCATCTATATGAATGCAGCTGCCACTTCATTAAAACCATTAGATGCATTTGACCATAGAGCACTTTGTCTTATTATGGGTCCAGGTTATTCCAAGGTGTGTCTTTAACTTGTAAATGGATTGTGTGGAGGTGAGCTAGTGGTGTGGCTGATAGAATAGAATGAAAAGGGAGGAGGGGAGGAAGAGGGGAGGAGTGAAGGGCTGTTCAAGAAACCAGATGAGGAAGAGAAAGATGTTCAGGGGAATTACTGTCTCTGTTCCAAATGTTTCCCTATTCCCTACGTAGTGCACTACGGTGCTTCTGACCAGGTCTAAAGTAGTGTTCTACATAGGGAATAGGGTGTAGATTTATTACCATATCATGCTTTAGTGTTTGGCACAAAAAAATATGTAACGGTCGTCGTATGAAGTGGACCAAGGCGCAGCGGGTTGAGTGCTCATTTTAACTTTTATTTGAACACTGAAAAAACAAAACAAGAACGAACAGTAATGCAGGCTACACACAGCTATGCAAAATAAACTTCCCACAAGGGACATGTGAAAACAGGGCTACCTAAGTATGACTCCCAATCAGCAACAACGATGTACAGCTGTTCCTGATTGAGAGCCATACCAGCCAACACAAGGAAATACACAACATAGAAAACATAGACAGAGCATAGAACTAAAATACATAGAACATAACCAAAAACCCCGGAATACTCTAAACAAACACCCCTCTACATAAACACACATCCCAACAAACCCCGAACCACATAAAACAAACACCCCCCTGCCACGTCCTGCCCAAACTACAATAACAAATAACCCCTTTACTGGTCAGGACGTGACAAAATATTAGATCTCCACCCTCCCACTTCATGTCTGTCATCCCCCAGTTCTGTTAAGACTTCCTCTCATTGAACTGGGCCTCATTCTAAATGGTCACTTTGTATTGATAGTCCATACTGGACTTTACTATGGTTCTACATACAGTACCTGTATTGATAGTCCATACTGGGCTTTACTACGGTTCTACATACAGTATCTGTATTGATAGTCCATACTGGTCTTTACTATGGTTCTACATACAGTATCTGTATTGATAGTCCATACTGGACTTAACTATGGTTCTACATACAGTATCTGTATTGATAGTCCATACTGGTCTTTACTATGGTTCTACATACAGTACCTGTATTGATAGTCCATACTGGGCTTTACTATGGTTCTACATACAGTACCTGTATTGATAGTCCATACTGGGCTTTACTATGGTTCTACATACAGTATCTGTATTGATAGTCCATACTGGGCTTTACTATGGTTCTACATACAGTATCTGTATTGATAGTCCATACTGGACTTAACTATGGTTCTACATACAGTATCTGTATTGATAGTCCATACTGGGCTTTACTATGGTTCTACATACAGTATCTGTATTGATAGTCCATACTGGGCTTTACTATGGTTCTACATACAGCATCTGTATTGATAGTCCATACTGGTCTTTACTATGGTTCTACATACAGTATCTGTATTGATAGTCCATACTGGACTTTACTATGGTTCTACATACAGTATCTGTATTGATAGTCCATACTGGGCTTTACTATGGTTCTACATACAGTATCTGTATTGATAGTCCATACTGGACTTTACTATGGTTCTACATACAGTATCTGTATTGATAGTCCATACTGGGCTTTACTATGGTTCTACACACAGTATCTGTACCTGGAGAGTTTCTGCTCACATATTCCTTTATCTCCACAACTTTATCTGATTCTCTCTCCAACTTCCCTTCATGGATTTAAAGGAAATGGCTGGTATATGTAAACTCCCTCTACTCCATGTCAACACCAATCCAATGCTTTTACACTTGTGAGGAGTAGAGAAGGAAAGCTACACTTCAGGAGGAAGGAGAGATTATTGAGACGCCCCCATGGAGAGATGATAGAGGGATGTGAAAGAGGAGAGAGGTAATGGTTGTACTCCCCCATGGAGAGATGATAGAGGGATGTGAAAGAGGAGAGAGGTAATGGTTGTACTCCCCCATGGAGAGATGATAGAGGGATGTGAAAGAGGAGAGAGGTAATGGTTGTACTCCTCCATGGAGAGATGATAGAGGGATGTGAAAGAGGAGAGAGGTAATGGTTGTACTCCCCCATGGAGAGATGATAGAGGGATGTGAAAGAGGAGAGAGGTAATGGTTGTACTCCCCCATGGAGAGATGATAGAGGGATGTGAAAGAGGAGAGAGGTAATGGTTGTACTCCCCCATGGAGAGATGATAGAGGGATGTGAAAGAGGAGAGAGGTAATGGTTGTACTCCCCCATGGAGAGATAATAGAGGGACGTGAAAGAGGAGAGAGGTAATGGTTGTACTCCCCCATGGAGAGATGATAGAGGGATGTGAAAGAGGAGAGAGGTAATGGTTGTACTCCCCCATGGAGAGATGATAGAGGGATGTGAAAGAGGAGAGAGGTAATGGTTGGACTCCCCCATGGAGAGATGATAGAGGGATGTGAAAGAGGAGAGAGGTAATGGTTGTACTCCCCCATGGAGAGATGATAGAGGGATGTGAAAGAGGAGAGAGGTAATGGTTGTACTCCCCCATGGAGAGATGATAGAGGGATGTGAAAGAGTAGAGAGGTAATGGTTGTACTCCCCCATGGAGAGATGATAGAGGGATGTGAAAGAGTAGAGAGGTAATGGCTGTACTCCCCCATGGAGAGATGATAGAGGGATGTGAAAGAGGAGAGAGGTAATGGTTGTACTCCCCCATGGAGAGATGATAGAGGGATGTGAAAGAGGAGAGAGGTAATGGTTGGACTGGACTTATTTATTCTCTCATTACTGACTTATTCTGTCTCAATAACATAATTGCAGTTTACAAGATAAGTACATTCAAGGAAGTATCCATGTATTACAGTTTTCACAGTGTAACAGAAATGTTGTCTGAAAATATAGCCATGAATTGTACATCTTGTCTCACACAATCATTGGTTCCTGTAGGTGCAGGGTAGAGATATGACGGGGAGACGGTCATACCCTCCTCCTCAGACCTTTTGGTCGAACGCCCAGAATATGTTAAATTAAGATAGGAGACGGTGCCAGACAGGAAGCAACCCTGTGAAGCATGTTCTATAAGATAGGAGATGGTGCCAGACAGGAACCAACCCTGTGAAGCATGTTCTATAAGATAGGAGACGGTGCCAGACAGGAACCAACCCTGTGAAGCATGTTCTATAAGATAGGAGATGGTGCCAGACAGGAACCAACCCTGTGAAGCATTTTCTATAAGATAGGAGACGGTGCCAGACAGGAACCAACCCTGTGAAGCATGTTCTATAAGATAGGAGACGGTGCCAGACAGGAACCAACCCTGTGAAGCATGTTCTATAAGATAGGAGACGGTGCCAGACAGGAACCAACCCAATGAAGCATGTCTATGTATCTTTCTTGCTGTATACTGTCATGAAGTTGCCCTGTTGGGGCGGTTTATGACCCCCCATAAATACCATTCCCCCTTTTCTCTCCACTCTACAGAATGGACTCTTGGAAAGACCTTTGTTAACGTAGAGAGAGTATGGTAACATCAAAAGGTTTACTTATTTATTCTCTCATTACTGACATTCTTTATCACTGAAGTAATTACACAACATGATTCATGTTAGATAGATAATGTTCTCTTCCTCCTATAAGAGTCATTGACGTGTTGGATGAGATAGGACCCTGCTTTCACCGGGGGATATTTGTTGGACCAGTCAAAACTGGTGCATTAGCGGTTCTGGGGGGGGGGCAGTGCCCCTGTGACAACAATTTTGGACCCCCTTGTGCCCCCCCCCTAAATGTGGAGTATGAAATAATTTTTACATAACTAATTTTTGCTATCGTTCTTTTTTTACATCCGTTATTAGAAAGTGGCAACGATGATGATTATGAACATGGTCTTTTGCCTGCTAATGCAGTGAAGAAAACCATATGACAACAATAACGTCTAATGTAACTGGCCCCTCTAACAATACAACTGGCCCCTCTAACAGTACAACTGGCCCCAGCTTGGCCCCTCTAACAGTACAACTGGCCCCAGCTTGGCCCCTCTAACAGACAAATGGCCCCAGCTTGGCCCCCACCGGTTGAAATGGTCTAAAACCACCACTGAACGGGTGATGAAGGCCTCATTCTTCAGCTGCACAAAGAAAGCCAGGGACTGCAGTGTGCTCCAGTCTCCAGCAGGGGGCAGTAAAACCCTATGGACCTGAAAGGGAAAGTGAGGAGTAAAAATCAAAGGTGAATTTACATTGATGTTTCCACGGAGACCTGAGTCATATTCACTAGGCACCAAACTGAACTCAAACAGGGAGGGACTAACTGAACTTAAGAAAATACATGTTTTCGTTTTCTGTTGCTAAATGTTTTGCTACAGTGTGCCCTAACGAATACAACCCATTTTTCAAATACTATTTGAAATCTTACAAATACTTTGAGCATTTCCTTTAGTCCTCCAGGTGGGAGGGGTTTGTTTGTACTTTTAAGATGTTTCTATTGGTTCCATTACAACAAACTCAGTCAACCACTGGTTATTAAGTATTCAACATTATTTTAAATAGTAATTGAACGCAGGTCTGTTTCCACATGCAATAAGCCTGTAACGTCTTGTACGATCTCAGGTAAAGGTGTTTCAAATAGAAGGGCAAGTCTCACCACTGAGAGGAAAACATCACTGGTCCACCTCTGCATCAGGTCAGCTATGTTGATCAGTACTGTCCCAGGGATGCTGGGAGCAGAGATGAACTCCCCTGACCTGGTACCACCTATGGAGTTGTCATTTTAATATCAGTTTAACCCCATTACTGCTATAACACACATCAACCATGTTAATAGAATGAAATGGATCCAGGTTCCATTTATTCTACAATAGATTTCATCACAGGTCACTTGGTAAGTTTGTTAATATCATCATCATCATCATCATCATCATCAAATGTATTTATAAAGCCCTTTTTACATCAGCCGATGTCACAAAGTGCTGTACAGAAACAGTCTATGTTATGGAAAGAGCAGGTGTCCTTAATGTTTTGTACACTCAGTATATGTTGTGTCTACAAGCTCATTCCCACAGAAAACTGCTGAGGGAAGCAGTACCACCCAGTCAACCATCAGACTCCATTGTGAGACGCCTCACAGAGGATATTCAACCATCATTGCAAATCCAAGATGTCAATATCAACAAGGTGCTGATCAGTAAAGAGAAGAGAGACTAACATTCTAGAATGATCCCTTTTTTCTGCACGGTTCTCACAGTGAAAAACAACAGGATTACAAGAGTGTTCTACGCATTCTTCATTTGATCCAATTCAAAGTTGCCAATTATTTTATGGGATGAGAATTAAGTGGAGTGACTAATCTTAGCTGGTATGAGAAAACTGATGAGACTTCTCTCCTTTATGTATACATTGGGCCATTTAAAAAGACACCAATCTGTAGAATCTCTTCTCACAGTCAGTGCAGTGATGAGGCTTCTCTCAAGTGTGTATCCGTTGGTGTGTTTTTACATCGCCCAATCGGGAGAAACTCTTGCCATATTAAGAGAAGAAGTAAGGCTTCTCTCCTCTGTGTGTTCTCTGATGACCATTTTAGCTCAGCTGTTGATAAATAACAACATCTACAGTCAGATCAGTGATAAGGCATCTCTCCTTTCTGATTACCTTGGTGTCTTTTTAACTGGGCCAGTCGAGAGAAACTCTTTCCACAGTCAGAGCAGGAGTAAGGCTTCTCTCCCGTGTGTGTTCTCTAATTAACTTTTAGGTCAGCTGATGTTGTGAAGCATTTTACACAATCAGAGCAGGAGTAAGGCTTCTCTCCTGTGTGTATACGTTCATGTGTTTTTAAGTTTTCCAGTAGAGAGAAACTCTTTCCACAGTCAGAGCAGGAGTAAGGCTTCACTCCTGTATGTATACGTCTCCAAAGTGGTCTGAAATCAAGATAACTGCAAGTCTCAATCCCAAACTAATGGGGGGAAATGGCTCCATCTAATAAGATGGTATTTAGAGGTATGGAGAAAAACTAGTTGGACAAACTTTACTATTGGGGAGAACAAATTCCATTAACATACATACAGTGCATTCAGAAAGTATTCAGACCCCTTCCCTTTTTCCACGTTTTGTTACGTTACAGCCTTATTCTAAAATGGATTAAATAAATCATTTTCCTCATCAATCTACACACAATACCCCATAATGACGTCACACTACCCCATAATGACAAAGCAAAAACAGATTTTTAGAATATTTTGCAAATGTATGAAAATAAAGATATATTTTTTTTTTCAGACCCTTTGCTATGAGACTCGAAATTGAGCTTAGATGCATCATGTTTCCATTGATCATCCTTGAGATGTTTCTACAACTTGAATCGAGTCCATCTTTGGTAAATTCAATTGATTGGACATGATTTGGAAAGGAACACACCTGTCTATATAAGGTCCCACAGTTGACAGTGCATGTCAGAGCTTGAGAGGATCTGCAGAGATGTGATGAACAAGTACATTTACATTTACATTTAAGTCATTTAGCAGACGCTCTTATCCAGAGCGACTTACAAATTGGTGCATTCACCTATAATATCCAGTAGAACAACCACTTTACAATAGTGCATCTAAATCTTTTAAAGGGGGGGGGTTAGAAGGATTACTTTATCCTATCCCAGGTATTCCTTAAAGAGGTGGGGTTTCAGGTGTCTCAAGGAAGGTGGTGATTGATTCCACTGTCCTGGCATCGTGAGGGAGCTTGTTCCACCATTGGGGTGCCAGAGCAGCGAACAGTTTTGACTGGGCTGAGCAGCAACTGTGCTTCCTCAGAGGTAGGGAGGCGAGCAGGCCAGAGGTGGATGAACGCAGTGCCCTTGTTTGGGTGTAGGGACTGATCAGAGCCTGAAGGTACGGAGGTGCCATTCCCCTCACAGCTCCGTAGGCAAGCACCATGGTCTTGTAGCGGATGCGAGCTTCAACTGGGAGCCAGTGGAGAGAGCGGAGGAGCGGGGTGACGTGAGAGAACTTGGGAAGGTTGAACACCAGACGGGCTGCGGCGTTCTGGATGAGTTGTAGGGGTTTGATGGCACAGGCAGGGAGCCCAGCCAACAGCGAGTTGCAGTAATCCAGACGAGAGATGACAAGTGCCTGGATTAGGACCTGCGCCGCTTCCTGTGTGAGGCAGGGTCGTACTCTGCGAATGTTGTAGAGCATGAACCTACAGGATCGGGTCACCGCCTTGATGTTAGTGGAGAACGACAGGGTGTTGTCCAGGATCACGCCAAGGTTCTTAGCACTCTGGGAGGAGGACACAAGGGAGTTGTCAACCGTGATGGTGAGATCATGGAACGGGCAGTCCTTCCCCGGGAGGAAGAGCAGCTCCGTCTTGCCGAGGTTCAGCTTGAGGTGGTGATCCGTCATCCACACTGATATGTCTGCCAGACATGCAGAGATGCGATTCGCCACCTGGTTATCAGAAGGGGGAAAGGAGAAGATTAATTGTGTGTCGTCTGCATAGCAATGATAGGAGAGACCGTGTGAGGATATGACAGAGCCAAGTGACTTGGTGTATAGCGAGAATAGGAGAGGGCCTAGAACAGAGCCCTGGGGGACACCAGTGGTGAGAGCACGTGGTGCATAGACAGATTCTCGCCACGCCACCTGGTAGGAGCGACCTGTCAGGTAGGACGCAATCCAAGCGTGGGCCGCGCCGGAGATGCCCAGCTCGGAGAGGGTGGAGAGGAGGATCTGATGGTTCACGGTATCAAAGGCAGCAGATAGGTCTAGAAGGATGAGAGCAGAGGAGAGAGAGTTAGCTTTAGCAGTGCGGAGAGCCTCCGTGACACAGAGAAGAGCAGTCTCAGTTGAATGCCCAGTCTTGAAACCTGACTGATTAGGATCAAGAAGTTCGTTCTGAGAGAGATAGCAGGAGAGCTGGCCAAGGACGGCACGTTCAAGAGTTTTGGAGAGAAAAGAAAGAAGGGATACTGGTCTGTAGTTGTTGACATCGGAGGGATCGAGTGTAGGTTTTTTCAGAAGGGGTGCAACTCTCGCTCTCTTGAAGACTGAAGGAACGTAGCCAGCGGTCAAGGATGAGTTGATGAGCGAGGTGAGGTAGGGGAGAAGGTCTCCGGAAATGGTCTGGAGAAGAGAGGAGGGGATAGGGTCAAGTGGGCAGGTTGTTGGGCGGCCGGCCGTCACAAGACGCGAGATTTCATCTGGAGAGAGAGGGGAGAAAGAGGTCAAAGCACAGGGTAGGGCAGTGTGAGCAGGACCAGCGGTGTCGCTTGACTTAGCAAACGAGGATCGGATGTCGTCAACCTTCTTTTCAAAATGGTTGACGAAGTCATCCGCAGTGAGGGAGGAGGGGGGGGGAGGGGGAGGAGGATTCAGGAGGGAGGAGAAGGTAGCAAAAAGCTTCCTAGGGTTAGAGGCAGATGCTTGGAATTTAGAGTGGTAGAAAGTGGCTTTAGCAGCAGAGACAGAAGAGGAAAATGTAGAGATGAGGGAGTGAAAGGATGCCAGGTCCGCAGGGAGGCGAGTTTTCCTCCATTTCCGCTCGGCTGCCTGGAGCCCTGTTCTGTGAGCTCGCAGTGAGTCGTCGAGCCACGGAGCAGGAGGGGAGGACCGAGCCGGCCTGGAGGATAGGGGACAGAGAAAATCAAAGGATGCAGAGAGGGAGGAGAGGAGGGTTGAGGAGGCAGAATCAGGAGATAGGTTGGAGAAGGTTTGAGCAGAGGGAAGAGATGATAGGATGGAAGAGGAGAGAGTAGCGGGAGAGAGAGAGCGAAGGTTGGGACGGCGCAATACCATCCGAGTAGGGGCAGAGTGAGAAGTTTTTGATGAGAGCGAGAGGGAAAAGGATACAAGGTAGTGGTCGGAGACTTGGAGAGGAGTTGCAATGAGATTAGTGGAAGAACAGCATCTAGTAAAGATGAGGTCAAGCGTATTGCCTGCCTTGTGAGTAGGGGGGAAGGTGAGAGGGTGAGGTCAAAAGAGGAGAGGAGTGGAAAGAAGGAGGCAGAGAGGAATGAGTCGAAGGTAGACGTGGGGAGGTTAAAGTCACCCAGAACTGTGAGAGGTGAGCCATCCTCGGGAAAGGAACTTATCAAGGCGTCAAGCTCATTGATGAACTCTCCAAGGGAACCTGGAGGGCGATAAATGATGAGGATGTTAAGCTTGAAAGGGCTGGTAACTGTGACAGCATGGAATTCAAATGAGGAGATAGACAGATGGGTCAGGGGAGAAAGAGAGAATGTCCACTTGGGAGAGATGAGGATTCCAGTGCCACCACCCCGCTGGCTCGATGCTCTAGGGGTATGCGAGAACACATGGGCAGACAAGGAGAGAGCAGTAGGAGTAGCAGTGTTACCTGTGGTGATCCATGTTTCCGTCAGCGCCAGGAAGTCTAGGGACTGGAGGGTAGCATAGGCTGAGATGAACTCAGCCTTGTTGGCCGCAGACCGGCAGTTCCAGAGGCTGCCGGAGACCTGGAACTCCACGTGGGTCGTGCGCGCTGGGACCACCAGGTTAGAGTGGCAGCGGCCACGCAGTGTAAAGCGTTTGTATGGCCTGTGCAGAGGGGAGAGAACAGGGATAGACAGACACATAGTTGACAAGCTACAGAAGAGGCTACGCTAATGCAGAGGAGATTGGAATGACAAGTGGACTACACGTCTCAAATGTTCAGAAAGTTAAGCTTACGTTGCAAAAAATCTTATTGACTAAAATGACGAAAATGATACAGTACTGCTGGCTGGTGGAGTAGGCTAGCTAGCAGTGGCTGCGTTGTTGACTTTGTTTGAGCGTGTAGCTGGCTAGGTGTAGCTGGCTAGGTGACCTCGATAGTTTCAGTACTACACCTTGTCATGATACAAAAGCAACTTTGTAGCTAGCTAACATAACACTAATCAAGACGTTCCTTTGTAATGTATTTAGTTTCTACAGTGTTACTCGTCGGTAATAGTTGGCTGGGTTTGGAAAAATGGCGTCGCGGGGGACGGCAATAGCTGGCTAGCTAACCTCGGTAATTACTAAACTACACAATTATCAAGCTATGACAAAGACAACTATGTAGCTAGCTAGCCAACACTGCACTAGTCAAATCGTTCCGTTGTAAAGTATTAGTATCATAACATAAGTTACATGGACTCACTTTGTGGGCGGCAGGTAGTCTAGTGGTTCGAGTGTTGGACTAGTAACCGGAAGGTTGCAATATTGAATCCCCGAGCTGACAAGGTGTAATCTGTCGTTCTGCCCCTGAACAAGGCTGTTAGCCTACCGGGGAACTGTGGGTTGTCATTGAAAATAAGAATTTGTTCTTAACTGACTTGCCTAATTAAATAAAGGTTAAATATTAATATAACTAAAAGACAAAGTTTTTCCTGCCAGGAGAAGTAGCCAGGAAAACTCCTGTCCCCTAATAGAAGCTGCAGAGGATTCAGTGGTTTCTTGTTTACCTGCAGGTCACCCTCTTGGTTCTAGAAGACCAGAGGATTCAGAGGTGTCTTGTTTATCTGCAGGCCACCCTCTTGGTTCTAGAAGACCAGAGGATTCAGTGGTGTCTTGTTTACCTGCAGGTCACCCTCTTGGTTCTAGAAGACCAGAGGATTCAGTGGTGTCTTGTTTACCTGCAGGACACCCTCTTGGTTCTAGAAGACCAGGGTGATGCTGCCGTAGTCAGTGTTCTCCACAGCACAGCTGGCCCTCCTTCACCATGTCACTCCTCACCGGGGGGTAATACAGAGACCTCAGGGTAATGCTGTTCTCATCACCTGCAGGGGACAACAACAATCAAGCCTGATTCACACAATAGGGCCACAACTGTACTGGCTCTGATATTTTATACTTCAGTTCCAGCAACTATGGTGGATGTGTAACCAGGCCAGTTTGGCCCTGCTTGGCTTGACTCTGCTATATAGTGAGAAACAGACATCAGTTTGTTTAAGGGGTCAGATTGAGCAAGGCAAGGTGCAGAATCACTGATCTGGATCTCTTAGGGTGTTTTCAGACAGAGTTGTGAGTAGAGGATTAAACTCCACTCAATGGAGAATTGATTTTCTAATGAACTGCATTAGAAACCTCCTTCACAATGGAGTGGAGTTTCATCTGTTAAGTTATGAGCTATAGCTGGAATCAGAGTTTGATTATTTTTCACATTGTATTTTTTTTATTTGGTCCGGTTGGTTTCACATTGCCAAATGTCAAACGAAATAAAAGGCCTAAACAAAACCAGGTTTTCATGCAAGTCAAATGTTTTTTTTATCAGAAATGGTCACATGGCATCTATCTATGATCATCATGAAGCATCACTTGTCTTCCTCCCAACTTCATATTACTTTTGCTTTGGTCTTCTGACTAGAACTGTGAGGTGCAGTGAATATATTCAGTAACCTTTATCTCCTGTTTAGCCCTGGTCTCCTCTAAGCTGCATAGGAGGTTTTACCCTTTCTATGATCTGATAATATAAACTACAACGTGAAAAATACTGTTTACTAGAATTCTTATCATGTCAGTCTGATGTTACAGCATTTGTTGTTAGTTTTTCTTCCTCTCCCCCAGTCCACTTCAACTGTCCTTCTTTATTCCCCATGGGCTGCCCCCTAGTGGCTGGAATACAACTGTCCTTCTTTATTCCCCATGGGCTGCCCCCTAGTGGCTGGAATACAACTGTTCTTCTTTATTCCCCATGGGCTGCCCCCTGGTGGCTGGAATACAACTGTTCTTCTTTATTCCCCATGGGCTGCCCCCTAGTGGCTGGAATACAACTAGTGAAAGCCCCCGCTCCAAACCAGTTTGGTGTGAAACCCCCCGCTCCAAACCAGTTTGGTGTGAAAGCCCCCGCTCCAAACCAAATTGGTGTGAAACCCCCCGCTCCAAACCAGTTTGGTGTGAAACCCCCCGCTCCAAACCAGTTTGGTGTGAAAGCCCCGTTAGTGAGTCATTATTTGAGATGAAAGGTGATTTGTAGATGAGTTATTCTTCTCAGTTGATTGTAATGGAGTTGATCTCTAACATGCACAATGTCATGGAGACCACTGCTGCTCCATAGAATGAAACCATCCCCTATGAGGACTAATGACCAACTCTGAACCTCACCAAACTATGCTGAACTGACAGCATTATCATCACACTGGTATTAATGTTCACACTCTGGGTCTCATTGGTCCACATTTAAACTGGTCTTGGTCTCATTACAGGTGAGACACATCTAAACTGGTCTTGGTCTCATTACAGGTGAGACACATTTAAACTGGTCTTGGTCTCATTACAGGTGAGACACAGTTAAACTGGTCTTGGTCTCATTACAGGTGAGACACATTTAAACTGGTCTTGGTCTCCTTACAGGTGAGACACATTTAAACTGGTCTTGGTCTCCTTACAGGTGAGACACATTTAAACTGGTCTTGGTCTCCTTACAGGTGAGACACATTTAAACTGGTCTTGGTCTCATTACAGGTGAGACACATGGGTCTAGAGGTCTCTAGTGGTTGAGTCTTGGTCTGGGTCTCACTGGTTCTGTTCCAGTCTGTCCTGTCTCCATCTCTGGTATATTCAGTACCAATACACCAACATCATCCACTCCTGACCTGGGTTCAAATACTATTTGTTGAAATGAGTGGACCAAGGCGCAGCATGCGTAGAGTTCCACATTATATTTAATAGTGAAACTTACAACAAAGAATATAACAAACGTGCAGTCACGGAGCGCACAAAGCGCTAACCAAAACAATATCCCACAATGCAGGTGGGAAGAGGGACTCCTTAAGTATGATCCCCAATTAGAGACAACGATAATCACCTGCCTCTAATTGGCAACCATACTCAAACCCAAACATAGAAATATAATAGACTAGAACACCCCCTATTCACACCCTGACCTACAACACCATAGAGAACCAAGGACTCTCTATGGTCAGGGCCCTGACCTACAACACCATAGAGAACCAAGGCCTCTCTATGGTCAGGGCCCTGACCTACAACACCATAGAGAACCAAGGACTCTCTATGGTCAGGGCCCTGACCTACAACACCATAGAGAACCAAGGCCTCTCTATGGTCAGGCCCTGACCTACAACACCATAGAGAACCAAGGACTCTCTATGGTCAGGGCCCTGACCTACAACACCATAGAGAACCAAGGACTCTCTATGATCAGGGCCCTGACCTACAACACCATAGAGAACCAAGGACTCTCTATGGTCAGGGCCCTGACCTACAACACCATAGAGAACCAAGGCCTCTCTATGGTCAGGGCCCTGACCTACAACACCATAGAGAACCAAGGCCTCTCTATGGTCAGGGCCCTGACCTACAACACCATAGAGAACCAAGGACTCTCTATGATCAGGGCCTGACACTATTTGGAATCTTTCAAATACATTGAGCGTTTGCTTTTGCCTGCCTGGAGTGTCAGGTGGTCAGGGTTTTGAACTTTTAGCATTGTTCTATTTGTTCCATTGTACCAGCCAAGTTTAATCAAACCCAGATAAAGTTTTTTAAATGACTTCAAATAGTGAAATGGTAAAATAAGTTTCAGGACGACAGCTTAATTCCCTCCAATGATATGAATTGTTGACGTGTTTCCTAGCAGATTAATTCCCTTCAATGATATGAATTGCTGATGTGTTTCCCAGCAGATGAATTCCCTTCAATGATATGAATTGTTGACGTGTCCCAGCAGATTATTCCCTTCAATGATATGAATTGCTGACGCGTGTCACGTCCTGACCAGTATAGGGGTTATTTGTTATTGTAGTTTGGTCAGGACGTGGCAGAGGGTATTTGTTTTATGTGGTTTGGGGTGGTGGTTTATTTAGTAGGGTGTTTGATTTATTATTTCCGGGTTTTGGTCAATGTTCTATGTTTTGTATTTCTATGATCTTTCTAGTTCTTTGTATTTCTATGTTTAGTTAATTGGGGGTTGGACTCTCAATTGGAGGCAGGTGTTTTCTCGTTGCCTCTGATTGAGAGTCCTATATATAGGTGTGTGTTTGCTTTGGTATTTTGTGGGAGATTGTTTCTTGTTTTGCTGTGTGTGCGCGCCTGACAAGACTGTCTAGTTCGTTTGTGTTTTTGTATTTTTCCTTCTTCACGTTAAATAAAAGAAGATCAGTTTACATTTTCCTGCTGCATTTTGGTCTCAAACCTACGACAACTGTGACAACGCGTTTCCCAGCAGCTTCTTGGTCAAAGCACTATTATAACACAGTGTTATTACAAATCCATATTGACATGGTTTTCCTGCTTCCGGTCACAACTTGCAGACTTGTTTACGCTGTTGTGCGTTTTTGTTGCCGTTTTTACTTTGCTACCTGACGGTTTTTACTTTTTCATTACCGTATATTTTTACTTTTTCCCTCACTCAACTTTTTTTTTCATTCAACTTTCCTACCCCGGAGGTTTTATCTGGACATGGTTCGTCAGGACTTCAAACAGCCGAAGCTAAGTAACATTAACATGATGCCTTCTAATTGCAGTCGTTGTACTCATAATATACAGGAGAACGATCGCCTTACGGCAAGGATAGCTGAGCTGCAAGCCCAGCTTCAGACGCAATCGTTAGGCAAGGGTCATTTCAGTGTAGGAAAGGATGAAACAGCGTCTGTGCCACCAGCAAGTACAGATAGTAACGTTAGTATAAACCCCCTCGCACGGTCCCCGCAGCCGGACATCTTTCTCATGGCTTCTGGAGGGAAACGCTGTAGGAATGCTCAACCGGTGTCGCTTATTCAGCCGACAGAAACTTTCAACCGGTTCTCCCCGTTAAGCGAGTCGGAGTCGGAGGCCGAGACTTCTCTGGTCTCTGCTCCTCCCGTTGTGGGGTCTGAGACGCCGACGGCTCCCACCATTAGCTCTGACAAATTGAAAACCCTAGTCATTGGCGACTCCATTACCCGCAGTATTAGACTTAAAACTAATCATCCAGCGATCATACACTGTTTACCAGGGGGCAGGGCTACCGACGTTAAGGCTAATCTAAAGACGGTGCTGGCTAAAGCTAAAACTGGCGAGTGTAGAGAGTATAGAGATATTGTTATCCACGTCGGCACCAACGATGTTAGGATGAAACAGTCAGAGGTCACCAAGCGCAATATAGCTTCAGCGTGTAAATCAGCTAGAAAGATGTGTCGGCATCGAGTAATTGTCTCTGGCCCCCTCCCAGTTAGGGGGAGTGATGAGCTCTACAGCAGAGTCTCACAACTCAATCGCTGGATGAAAACTATTTTCTGCCCCTCCCAAAAGATAGAATTTGTAGATAACTGGCCCTCTTTCTGGGATTCACCCACAAACAGGACCAAGCCTGGCCTGCTGAGGAGTGACGGACTCCATCCTAGCTGGAGGGGTGCTCTCATCTTATCTACGAACATAGACAGGGCTCTAACTCCTCTAGCTCCACAATGAAATAGGGTGCAGGCCAGGCAACAGGCTGTTAGCCAGCCTGCCAGCTTAGTGGAGTCTGCCACTAGCACAGTTAGCGTAGTCAGCTCAGCTTTCCCCATTGAGACCGTGTCTGTGCCTCGATCTTGGTTGGGCAAAATTAAAAATGGCGGTGTTCGCTTCAGTAATCTTACTAGTATAAAGACCTCCTCCATTCCTGCCATTATTGAAAGAGATTGTGATACTTCACATCTCAAAATTGGGTTACTTAATGTTAGATCCCTCACTTCCAAGGCAGTTATAGTCAATGAACTAATCACTGATCATAATCTTGATGTGATTGGCCTGACTGAAACATGGCTTAAGCCTGATAAATTTACTGTGTTAAATGAGGCCTCACCCCCTGGTTACACTAGTGACCAAACCCTCCGTGCATCCGGCAAAGGCGGAGGTGTTGCTAACATTTACGATAGCAAATTTCAATTTACAAAACAAAAAACAATGACGTTTTCGTCTTTTGAGCTTCTAGTCATGAAATCTATGCAGCCTACTCAATCACTTTTTATAGCTACTGTTTACAGGCCTCCTGGGCCATATGCAGTGTTCCTTACTGAGTTCCCTGAATTCCTATCGGATCTTGTAGTCATAGCAGATAATATTCTAATTTTTGGTGACTTTAACATTCACATGGAAAAGTCCACAGGCCCACTCCAAAAGGCTTTCGGAGCCATCATCGACTCAGTGGGTTTTGTCCAACATGTTTCTGGACCTACTCACTGCCACAGTCATACTCTGGACCTAGTTTTGTCCCATGGAATAAATGTTGTGGATCTTAATGTTTTTCCTCATAATCCTGGATTATCGGACCACCATTTTATTGCGTTTACAATTGCAACAAATAATCTGCTCAGACCCCAACCAAGGAAGATTAAAAGTCGTGCTATAAATTCTCAGACAACCCAAAGATTCCTTGATGCCCTTCCAGACTCCCTCTGCCTACCCAAGGACGTCAGAGGACAAGAATCAGTTAACCACCTAACCGAGGAACTCAATTCAACCTTGCGCAATACCCTAGATGCAGTTGCACCCCTAAAAATTAAAAACATCTGTCATAAGAAACTAGCTCCCTGGTATACAGAAAATACACGAGCTCTGAAGCAAGCTTCCAGAAAATTGGAACGGAAATGGCGCCACACTAAACTGGAAGTCTTCCGACTAGCTTGGAAAGACAGTACCGTGCAGTATCGAAGAGCCCTCACTGCTGCACGATCATCCTATTTTTCCAACTTAATTGAGGAAAATAAGAACAATCCGAAATTTCTTTTTGACACTGTCGCAAAGCTAACTAAAAAGCAGCATTCGCAAATGGAGGATGGCTTTCACTTCAGCAGTAATAAATTTATGAACTTTTTTGAGGAAAAGATCATGATCATTAGAAAGCAAATTACTGACTCCTCTTTAAATCTGGGTATTCCTCCAGGGCTTCATTGTCCAGAGTCTGCACAACTCTGCCAGGACCTTGGCTCAAGGGAGATACTAAAGTGTTTTAGTACTATATCTCTTGACACAATGATGAAAATAATCATGGCCTCCAAACCCTCAAGCTGCATACTGGACCCTATTCCAACTAAACTACTGAAAGAGCTGCTTCCTGTGCTTGGCCCTCCTATGTTGAACATAATAAACGGCTCTCTATCCACCGGATGTGTACCAAGCTCACTAAAAGTGGCAGTAATAAAGCCTCTCTTGAAAAAGCCGAATCTTGACCCAGAAATTATAAAAAACTATCGGCCTATATCGAATCTTCCATTCCTCTCAAAAATTTTAGAAAAAGTTGTTGCGCAGCAACTCACTGCCTTCCTGAAGACAAACAATGTATACGAAACGCTTCAGTCTGGTTTTAGACCCCATCATAGCACTGAGACTGCACTTGTGAAGGTGGTAAATGACCTTTTAATGACGTCAGACCGAGGCTCTGCATCTGTCCTCATGCTCCTAGATCTTAGTGCCGCTTTTGATACCATCGATCACCACATTCTTTTGGAGAGATTGGAAACCCAAATTGGTCTACATGGACAAGTTCTGGCCTGGTTTAGATCTTATCTGTCGGAAAGATATCAGTTTGTCTCTGTGAATGGTTCGTCCTCTGACAAATCAATTGTAAATTTCGGTGTTCCTCAAGGTTCCGTTCTAGGACCACTATTGTTTTCACTATATATTTTACCTCTTGGGGATGTCATTCGAAAACATAATGTTAAATTTCACTGCTATGCGGACGACACACAGCTGTACATTTCAATGAAACATGGTGAAGCCCCAAAATTGCTCTCGCTAGAAGCCTGTGTTTCAGACATAAGGAAGTGGATGGCTGCAAATTTTCTACTTTTAAACTCGGACAAAACAGAGATGCTTGTCCTAGGTCCCAAGAAACAAAGAGATCTTCTGTTGAATCTGACAATTAATCTGGATGGTTGTACAGTCGTCTCAAATAAAACTGTGAAGGACCTCGGCGTTACTCTGGACCCTGATCTCTCTTTTGAAGAACATATCAAGACTGCTTCAAGGACAGCTTTTTTCCATCTACGTAACATTGCAAAAATCAGAAACTTTCTGTCCAAAAATGACGCAGAAAAATTAATCCATGCTTTTGTTACTTCTAGGCTCGACTACTGCAATGCTCTACTTTCCGGCTACCCGGATAAAGCACTAAACAAACTTCAGTTAGTGCTAAATACGGCTGCTAGAATCCTGACTAGAACCAAAAAATTTGATCATATTACTCCAGTGCTAGCTTCCCTACACTGGCTTCCTGTTAAGGCAAGGGCTGATTTCAAGGTTTTACTGCTAACCTACAAAGCATTACATGGGCTTGCTCCTACCTATCTTTCCGATTTGGTCCTGCCGTACATACCTACACGTACGCTACGGTCACAAGACGCAGGCCTCCTAATTGTCCCTAGAATTTCTAAGCAAACGGCTGGAGGTAGGGCTTTCTCCTATAGAGCTCCATTTTTATGGAATGGTCTGCCTACCCATGTGAGAGACGCAGACTCAGTCTCAACCTTTAAGTCTTTACTGAAGACTTATCTCTTCAGTAGGTCCTATGATTAAGTATAGTCTAGCCCAGGAGTGTGAAGGTGAACGGAAAGGCTGGAGCAACGAACCGCCCTTGCTGTCTCTGCCGTGTCGGTTCCCCTCTTCCCACTGGGATTCTCTGCCTCTAACCCTTTTACAGGGGCTGAGTCACTGACTTACTGGTGTTCTTCCATGCCGTCCATGGGAGGGGTGCGTCACTTGAGTAGGTTGAGCCACTGACGTGGTCTTCCTGTCTGGGTTGGCGCCCCCCCCTTGGGTTGTGCCGTGGCGGACATCTTTGTGGGCTATACTCGGCCTTGTCTTCGGACGGTAAGTTGGTGGTTGTAGATATCCCTCTAGTGGTGTGGGGGCTGTGCTTTGGCAAAGTGGGTGGGGTTATATCCTGCCTGTTTGGCCCTGTCCGGGGGTATCATCGGATGGGGCCACAGTGTCTTCTGATCCCTCCTGTCTCAGCCTCCAGTATTTATGCTGCAGTAGTTTATGTGTCGGGGGGCTAGGGTCAGTCTGTTACATCTGGAGTATTCTCTTGTCTTATCCGGTGTCCTGTGTGAATGTAAATATGCTCTCTCTAATTCTCTCTTTCTTTCTTTCTTTCTTTCTTTCTCTCGGAGGACCTGAGCCCTAGGACTACCTGGCATGATGACTCCTTGCTGTCCCCAGTCCACCTGGCCATGCTGCTGCTCCAGTTTCAACTGTTCTGCCTGCGGCTACGGAACCCTGACCTGTTCACCGGACGTGCTTGTTGCACCCTCGACAATTACTATGATTATTATTATTTGACCATGCTGGTCATTTACGAACATTTTAACATCTTGACTATGTTCTGTTATAATATCCACCCGGCACAGCCAGAAGAGGACTGGCCACCCCTCATAGCCTGGTTCCTCTCTAGGTTTCTTCCTAGGTTTTTGGCCTTTCTCAGGAGTTTTTCCTAGGGAGTTTTTCCCAGCCACCGTGCTTCTTTCACATGCATTGCTTGCTGTTTGGGGTTTTAGGCTGGGTTTCTGTACAGCACTTTGAGATTTCAGCTGATGTACGAAGGGCTATATAAATAAATTTGATTTGATTTGATTTGATTTGAAAGGAACCATGATTCATGTCTATGTAACAGTCTGACACTGTGATAGATCACTCTGTTACATTGACATGGAAAGGAACCATGATTAATGTCTATGTAACAGTCTGACACTGTGATAGATCACTCTGTTACATTGACATGGAAAGGAACCATGATTAATGTCTATGTAACAGTCTGACACTGTGATAGATCACTCTGTTACATTGACATGGAAAGGAACCATGATTAATGTCTATGTAACAGTCTGACACTGTGATAGATCACTCTGTTACATTGACATGGAAAGGAACCATGATTAATGTCTATGTAACAGTCTGACACTGTGATAGATCACTCTGTTACATTGACATGGAAAGGAACCATAATTAATGTCTATGTAACAGTCTGACACTGTGATAGATCACTCTGTTACATTGACATGGAAAGGAACCATAATTAATGTCTATGTAACAGTCTGACACTGTGATAGATCACTCTGTTACATTGACATGGAAAGGAACCATGATTAATGTCTATGTAACAGTCTGACACTGTGATAGATCACTCTGTTACATTGAATAACATTGTTTCTTCAACGATCAACAGAAAAGTGGAGCACGTTGAAGTGTAGAACAACAGCTGAAATAAGACAGAAACATTGAGAACATTTGTTGTTTGTTTTCTAGACAGAAAGAAGATGTTTGATCACCTTTTGGTCCCAAAATGAAACGTTTAAGTAAAACAATAACAACTTTAACAACTTTATTAAAAACATAGATTCTAATAGATTCATATTTTAAATCCTCAGAATTCATACAGTATAGAACACCATCTAGAAGACAGAGACATATCATTACATACAGTATAGAACACCATCTAGAAGACATATCATTACATACAGTATAGAACACCATATATAAGACAGAGACATATCATTACATACAGTATAGAACACCATCTAGAAGACATATCATTACATACAGTATAGAACACCATCTAGAAGACAGAGACATATCATTACATACAGTATAGAACACCATCTAGAAGACATATCATTACATACAGTATAAAACACCATCTAGAAGACAGAGACATATCATTACATACAGTATGGAACACCATCTAGAAGACAGAGACATATCATTACATACAGTATAGAACACCATCTAGAAGACAGAGACATATCATTACATACAGTATAGAACACCATCTAGAAGACAGAGACATATCATTACATACAGTATAGAACACCATCTAGAAGACATATCATTACATACAGTATAGAACACCATCTAGAAGACATATCATTACATACAGTATAGAACACCATCTAGAAGACATATCATTACATACAGTATAGAACACCATCTAGAAGACATAGACATATCATTACATACAGTATAGAACACCATCTAGAAGACATATCATTACATACAGTATAGAACACCATCTAGAAGACAGAGACATATCATTACATACAGTATAGAACACCATCTAGAAGACATATCATTACATACAGTATAGAACCCCATCTAGAAGACATATCATTACATACAGTATAGAACACCATCTAGAAGACAAAGACATATCATTACATACAGTATAGAACACCATCTAGAAGACAGAGACATATCTTTACATACAGTATAGAACACCATCTAGAAGACAGAGACATATCATTACATACAGTATAGAACACCATCTAGAAGACATATCATTACATAAAGTGTAGAACACCATCTAGAAGACAGAGACATATCATTACATACAGTATAGAACACCATCTTGAAGACAGAGACATATCATTACATACAGTATAGAACACCATCTAGAAGACAGAGACATATCATTACATACAGTATAGAACACCATCTAGAAGACAGAGACATATCATTACATACAGTATAGAACACCATCTAGAAGACAGAGACATATCATTACATTCAGTATAGAACACCATCTAGAAGACAGAGACATATCATTACATACAGTATAGAACACCATCTAGAAGACAGAGACATATCATTACATACAGTATAGAACCCCATCTAGAAGACATATCATTACATACAGTATAGAACACCATCCAGAAGACAGAGACATATCATTACATACAGTATAGAACACCATCTAGAAGACATATCATTACATACAGTATAGAACACCATCTAGAAGACAGAGACATATCATTACATACAGTATAGAACACCATCTAGAAGACATATCATTACATACAGTATAGAACACCATCTAGAAGACAGAGACATATCATTACATACAGTATAGAACACCATCTAGAAGACAGAGACATATCATTACATACAGTATAGAACACCATCTAGAAGACATATCATTACATACAGTATAGAACACCATCTAGAAGACATATCATTACATACAGTATAGAACACCATCTAGAAGACAGAGACATATCATTACATACAGTATAGAACACCATCTAGAAGACATATCATTACATACAGTATAGAACAGCATCTAGGAGACATATCATTACATACAGTATAGAACACCATCTAGAAGACAGAGACATATCATTACATACAGTATAGAACACCATCTAGAAGACATATCATTACATACAGTATAGAACACCATCTAGAAGACAGAGACATATCATTACATACAGTATAGAACACCATCTAGAAGACATATCATTACATACAGTATAGAACACCATCTAGAAGACAGAGACATATCATTACATACAGTATGGAACACCATCTAGAAGACAGAGACATATCATTACATACAGTATAGAACACCATCTAGAAGACAGAGACATATCATTACATACAGTATAGAACACCATCTAGAAGACAGAGACATATCATTACATACAGTATAGAACACCATCTAGAAGACATATCATTACATACAGTATAGAACACCATCTAGAAGACATATCATTACATACAGTATAGAACACCATCTAGAAGACATATCATTACATACAGTATAGAACACCATCTAGAAGACATAGACATATCATTACATACAGTATAGAACACCATCTAGAAGACATATCATTACATACAGTATAGAACACCATCTAGAAGACAGAGACATATCATTACATACAGTATAGAACACCATCTAGAAGACATATCATTACATACAGTATAGAACACCATCTAGAAGACAAAGACATATCATTACATACAGTATAGAACACCATCTAGAAGACAGAGACATATCTTTACATACAGTATGGAACACCATCTAGAAGACAGAGACATATCATTACATACAGTATAGAACACCATCTAGAAGACATATCATTACATACAGTGTAGAACACCATCTAGAAGACAGAGACATATCATTACATACAGTATAGAACACCATCTAGAAGACAGAGACATATCATTACATACAGTATAGAACACCATCTAGAAGACATATCATTACATAAAGTGTAGAACACCATCTAGAAGACAGAGACATATCATTACATACAGTATAGAACACCATCTTGAAGACAGAGACATATCATTACATACAGTATAGAACACCATCTAGAAGACAGAGACATATCATTACATACAGTATAGAACACCATCTAGAAGACAGAGACATATCATTACATACAGTATAGAACACCATCTAGAAGACAGAGACATATCATTACATTCAGTATAGAACACCATCTAGAAGACAGAGACATATCATTACATACAGTATAGAACACCATCTAGAAGACAGAGACATATCATTACATACAGTATAGAACCCCATCTAGAAGACATATCATTACATACAGTATAGAACACCATCCAGAAGACAGAGACATATCATTACATACAGTATAGAACACCATCTAGAAGACATATCATTACATACAGTATAGAACACCATCTAGAAGACAGAGACATATCATTACATACAGTATAGAACACCATCTAGAAGACATATCATTACATACAGTATAGAACACCATCTAGAAGACAGAGACATATCATTACATACAGTATAGAACACCATCTAGAAGACAGAGACATATCATTACATACAGTATAGAACACCATCTAGAAGACATATCATTACATACAGTATAGAACACCATCTAGAAGACATATCATTACATACAGTATAGAACACCATCTAGAAGACAGAGACATATCATTACATACAGTATAGAACACCATCTAGAAGACATATCATTACATACAGTATAGAACAGCATCTAGGAGACATATCATTACATACAGTATAGAACACCATCTAGAAGACAGAGACATATCATTACATACAGTATAGAACACCATCTAGAAGACATATCATTACATACAGTATAGAACACCATCTAGAAGACAGAGACATATCATTACATACAGTATAGAACACCATCTAGAAGACATATCATTACATACAGTATAGAACACCATCTAGAAGACAGAGACATATCATTACATACAGTATGGAACACCATCTAGAAGACAGAGACATATCATTACATACAGTATAGAACACCATCTAGAAGACAGAGACATATCATTACATACAGTATAGAACACCATCTAGAAGACAGAGACATATCATTACATACAGTATAGAACACCATCTAGAAGACATATCATTACATACAGTATAGAACACCATCTAGAAGACATATCATTACATACAGTATAGAACACCATCTAGAAGACATATCATTACATACAGTATAGAACACCATCTAGAAGACATAGACATATCATTACATACAGTATAGAACACCATCTAGAAGACATATCATTACATACAGTATAGAACACCATCTAGAAGACAGAGACATATCATTACATACAGTATAGAACACCATCTAGAAGACATATCATTACATACAGTATAGAACACCATCTAGAAGACATAGACATATCATTACATACAGTATAGAACCCCATCTAGAAGACATATCATTACATACAGTATAGAACACCATCTAGAAGACAAAGACATATCATTACATACAGTATAGAACACCATCTAGAAGACAGAGACATATCTTTACATACAGTATAGAACACCATCTAGAAGACAGAGACATATCATTACATACAGTATAGAACACCATCTAGAAGACATATCATTACATACAGTGTAGAACACCATCTAGAAGACAGAGACATATCATTACATACAGTATAGAACACCATCTAGAAGACAGAGACATATCATTACATACAGTATAGAACTCCATCTAGAAGACATATCATTACATACAGTATAGAACACCATCTAGAAGACAGAGACATATCATTACATACAGTATAGAACACCATCTTGAAGACAGAGACATATCATTACATACAGTATAGAACACCATCTAGAAGACAGAGACATATCATTACATACAGTATAGAACACCATCTAGAAGACAGAGACATATCATTACATACAGTATAGAACACCATCTAGAAGACAGAGACATATCATTACATTCAGTATAGAACACAATCTAGAAGACAGAGACATATCATTACATACAGTATAGAACACCATCTAGAAGACAGAGACATATCATTACATACAGTATAGAACCCCATCTAGAAGACATATCATTACATACAGTATAGAACACCATCCAGAAGACAGAGACATATCATTACATACAGTATAGAACACCATCTAGAAGACATATCATTACATACAGTATAGAACACCATCTAGAAGACAGAGACATATCATTACATACAGTATAGAACACCATCTAGAAGACATATCATTACATACAGTATAGAACACCATCTAGAAGACAGAGACATATCATTACATACAGTATAGAACACCATCTAGAAGACAGAGACATATCATTACATACAGTATAGAACACCATCTAGAAGACATATCATTACATACAGTATAGAACAGCATCTAGGAGACATATCATTACATACAGTATAGAACACCATCTAGAAGACAGAGACATATCATTACATACAGTATAGAGCACCATCTAGAAGACATATCATTACATACAGTATAGAACACCATCTAGAAGACAGAGACATATCATTACATACAGTATAGAACACCATCTAGAAGACATATCATTACATACAGTATAGAACAGCATCTAGGAGACATATCATTACATACAGTATAGAACACCATCTAGAAGACAGAGACATATCATTACATACAGTATAGAACACCATCTAGAAGACATATCATTACATACAGTATAGAACACCATCTAGAAGACAGAGACATATCATTACATACAGTATAGAACACCATCTAGAAGACATATCATTACATACAGTATAGAACACCATCTAGAAGACAGAGACATATCATTACATACAGTATAGAACACCATCTAGAAGACATATCATTACATTCAGTATATCATAGATGACATGTATAAATCCTTACTTTATATTTCCTGTACCACTTTCCATTCCAGTAGCCTTATTACTGGTTAGGGTTACTGCTGCTAGTACAGTGGAAGAATGAGGCATCACAGTACTTGTTACACCACTGTACTAACAGGAACAATTCCACACCAATAAACACACTGTAATGTAAAGTGTTCCATCATTCTCAATGATCAGTCAATACATCCAGTATTCATTTCACCTCCAGTACATTGTATCCATTTCAAGTCCCCCCTCCCCCCATTGTAGCTAATTATCTATAACACATTGTACAGTTTT